>NC_080099.1:49862153-50115180 GCF_950005125.1 Chionomys nivalis
CTTAAGACATGGTGTAGTCCTGGCTGGCCTGAAACTCACAGGGATCCATTTGTTTTTGTCTTTCCCAGTGTTGGCATTGAAATATTTGGCCCTAAAAGGGTTTTTAAAAAACAGAGTTTGTTGTTGGGTAGTGGTGGTGCACACTTTTAATCCCAGTACTTGGGAGGCAGAGGCAGGAGGATCTCTGTGAATTCAAGACCAGCCTGGTCTACAAGAGCTAGTTCCAGGATAGTTAGGACTGTTACACAGAGAAACCTTGTCTTGAAAGAAAAAAAAAAACTAACAAAGCCAAAACAACAACAAAAAAGTTTGTTGAGCCGGGCGGTGGTGGCGCACGCCTTTAATCCCAGCACTTGGGAGGCAGAGGCAGGCGGATCTCTGTGAGTTCGAGACCAGCCTGGTCTACAAGAGCTAGTTCCAGGACAGGCTCCAAAACCACAGAGAAACCCTGTCTCGAAAAACCAAAAAAAAAAAAAAAAAAAGTTTGTTGATAAAAGATAAATTTCATTCTGAATTTAAGGTTAACATAATTATGCAGATTATTTTGTCTCATTAAAGACAGGGTCTCACCATGCAGCTCCGACAGTATCTTGAAATTCAACGCTGTAGCCCAGGCTGGTCTGTGTGATCCTTTTGTCTCACTCTCAAGCGCAGGTATACAGGCATAAACAACTACACTCAGCTTATTTTATCTTAAACATCACCATCATTCTCAAGAAATTCTTGAGAAATTTTATTCACAGTTAATCTTGATTGTCAACTTGATTAAATTTAGAATCCCCATGGGATCAGAATCACCCCCTTTGGGCATATTTGTGGAGTATTTTTTGTTTGTTTTCAAGACACGTTTCTCTGTAGCTTTGGTGCCTGTCCTGGAACTAGCTCTTGTAGACCAGGCTGGCCTCACACTCACAGAGATCCGCCTGCCTCTGCCTCCCGAGTGCTGGGATTAAAGGTGTGTGCCACCACCACCCGGCTCTTTTGGGGCACATTTGTAAAGAATTATCTGGTTCAGGTTAATTGATATGAGAAGACTTATCTGAATGTGTTTGAATGGAGCCATTCCCCGGGCTGGAGTCCTGAACTAAGTCAAAAGGAGAGAGCAGGCTGAGCACTAGTATCCACTTCTCTGCTCCCTGTGAATGTGATATGATACCACCATCCTGTCTTCCCTACCTGGTGCAATCTCAGACTGTGAGTCAGAATAAACCTTCTTCCCTTAAGATGGTCTTATCAGGTATTTAACTAAGACACGGGGTTTTCTCTTTTCTATCAATAAGTCAATAAAAACAAAACAGCAATGATTAAGAACGATCTTGAGGTCAAAGCCAAGGAACGTACAGTTTGAATGAAAGTGATTTCACTTTCAACTCCATGTTAAGTTCCATGCTACAATCTGGGCCCTGGTGGCGCATTCCTTTAATCCCAGCACTTGGGAGCCAGAAGCAGGTGGATCTCTGAGTTCCAGGCCAGCCTGGTCTACAGAGCAAGTTCCAGGCCAGCCAGGGCTACACAGAGAAACCCTCAGAAAACAAAACAAAAAAAGTAAAATGAGTCAGATGTTACTGGCACACATACATTTTTTAAAAATGGGGCTGGAGGGATACTGCATGTAACTTCAGAATCCAACCCCCCCACCATTTACAGGCAGGCCAAACACCCATGCACATAAAATTAAAAAAAAAATTTTAAATCCACGTTACACTTTCTATACCATGTAGAGATGATCCAGTTACCAGGGTGGCCAAGGGTGCAGGAATCAGAAAGGCTCTGGAATCAGACCTTGGTCTCAATGCTTGCTCTCCAACTAACCAAATGGATGGAACAGTGGTGTCTTCATGCCATTTTCCTCATCCATAATACAGGAATAATATCTTATAGAATTAGGATAGATTTCTATCCTAGTTTTGTTTCATAGTAAATTACCCTGATAAAAAGTAACTTAGGGGGAAAAAGAGTTGATCTTAGCTCACTCTCGAGGTTACATACAGTCCATTATTGTGAGGTCATGGCAGAACCTGAAATAGCTAGTAGCATTTGTAACCAGGAACAAAGAGAATGAATGTACACATGACTCTTGTGCTCTGTTGGCTTTCCCTACACATATGCAGTCTAGGACCTAACCCCAGGGAATGATGCCATCCACAGTGGACAGACTTTGTCACCTCAATGAATGTGATCAAGACAAATTCCCAGGGACATGCTGCAGCCCAACCCAAATCCAGACAAATCCTCCATGACAATTCTAGACTGCCAAATTGATAATGAAATCTAACCACCACAATGTCAAATGTGAAATGTTACATAGTAGCTCAGCTCAACAAACTGAATTAAGAAAATTAAATGGAGCCAGATGTAGTGGACTACACCTTTAATCCCAGCACTCAGGAGGCAGAAGCACGCGGTTCTGTTAGTTTGGGGTCAGCCTGGTCTACATAGTGAGTTCCACAGCAGCCAGATCATTCTTCTGGTCTGGTCTTGCTTCTTCCCTGACTTGACTTTCAAAAGAAGCTTCAAACAGTCGTGTATGGCTATAATGGCGGACTCCCATTAGACTAGTGCTTACTGACCTACTAGCCTCTGATGGTCTTAATGCAGAACTTCTCTGGGGAAACTCACTCTATTCCCCTCTTATTTCTAGTCCAAACCTTTCTTACTGTGCATGAAATGTGCACCAAAGAGAATTAGATATCATGCCTTCTGCAAACTCAAAGGGCAGGTGATTATCCTCTCTGATGCTCAAACCATGAGTACTGGATTCTGTATCATGAGAAAACATCATGTGTTAACTGCCAAGTGGTGTCTCTATCAATTAATTGATGTGATAAAACATCATGACCAAGACAAGAGTTTATTTGGGGTTTACAGCTTCAGAGGATTAAAATCCACAATGGCAGAGTGAAGGTAGCACGCGGCAGGCAGGAGCAGCAGCTGAGCTCACATCTTGATCTGCAAACAGGAAACAAGAGAGAGCTAATTCAAAATGGTATCAATCTTTTGAAACTTAAAAGTTCATTCCCAGTGCTATACCTCTTCAAGGAAGGTCACACCTCAAAACCCTCCAGAGATAGCCACCAACTATGGACCAACTTATGAGGGACATCTCATTGAAACCACCACATTCCACTCCCTGGAACACACAGGCTTATGGCCATATCATAATGCAAAATGCATTTAGTCAAACCTCAAAAGTCTCCATAGTCTTCCAGTCTCAATACACTTTAAAAGTCCAAAGTTTCTGAGACTTAAAGCAATCTTTTTACTGGAACCCCCTGTAAAATCAAAAGCAAATTATATACTTCCAACATACAATGGCACAGAATATATATTACCATTCCAAAAATGAGGAATCAGAGCATAGTGAGGAAGCACTGCACCAAAGCAAGGTCAAAACACAGCAAGACAAACCTCCAAATCCTGGAGTTCCATGTCTGATGTCAAAGGACTTATATGGCTTTGCTGCCTATAAGATGGATCTCTCTGCTCAGGGTAGGTTCCAATTTTTGTATGATGTTCTCCTTGGCAGATATCCCATGGCTCTGGCACCTCTAACGTCTTGTGGTCATCAGTGCAAACCAAGACTTTCTTTACTTTTACATGCGCCCAGTGGCTCTCCTTAACTGTGGAGGAAGATTCCATAACCCATTTTCTTGTGTATCCTTCATGACTCTGAAGACAGCCAGAACTGGATGGCTGATACTGTCAAGGTTCGGTTATCACTTGGCATGAATCCTGGTCCCCTTGAGTCATATTTGTAAAGAGATTTTGTTAATTCCTTAGGTCTTCCTTTCACAAGCTGAAGTTCTGCTGAGTGGGGTCTCACCCTGATGGCAGCCTTCTGTCCATTCAAATGCAGATTTGGCCACCTTTTACAGTTTTGGTCTATCTTCCAGCACAAGCCTTGGCTGTAACATTAGATTAGCCTTGCCAGTATCCTCTTCCTCTCCAAACTCTACACTTTGTATTTCTTTCTGCCCTATTTGCTCTTCACTGGAGACCTGCAAAAATGATAATTCCTAATAACCATAAAACAGAGTTAGTATTAGGCTGTCTTGAAATCTCCTCTGTCAATGACATTAGACTATTAACCTCAGGTAAGTTCTTAGGAAAAGGGCAGAAAGCGACCATAGTCTTTGTCAAATATTGTAAGAAAGGTTTCCAGCTCAGCTGCTTATATTATTCCCCTCTGACCTGGCTCTGTGGCGCAATGGATAGTGCATTGGACTTCTATTATTCCCCTCTGAAAACTCTTTTGAGGTAGGCCACTACAGTCCACGCTGCTTTCAGCACTTTCTTGCAAGCTTCTACTAGAATGGACCATTAAGCTCTGCTTACAGCATTCAATGATTTTTCTCGTCCCAGTTCCAAAGCCTTCTACATTGCTCCCCAAACCACATGGTCAAGTCTATCATAGTAATATCCTACTCTTGGTACCAACTTCTATATTCGTTACTTTTCTATTGCTGTGATAAAACACCATGATCAAGGCAACTTATAGGAGGTTTACTTTGGGCTTACGGTTTCAGAGGGTTGGAGTCCATGATGACAGAGTGAAGACAGCAGGTGGCAGACATGAGCAGCAGCTGAAAGCTGCACATCTTGAACCAGAGCAGGAAACAGAAGGTGATAACTCACAATGGCATGAGTCTTTTGAAACCTCAAAGCCCACCTCCAATACTATACTTCCAGCAAGGTCACACTTCTTAAACTTCCACAAACAACCACCCAACTGCAGATCAAGTATTTAAATGCCCCAGACTTTTGGGTGAGATTGACACATTACATTTCCCAGGAAAGCTCCTTAAAACAGAAAGTAAATAACTCAAAATAGCTTCAGGAAGTCCTGACACTAAGCAGACTTACCAGTCCCTTCCATCCCAGGCATAAATAAAGTTGGTTGAGTGTCACTCTCAGATGAGCCAAGCTGCAAAGAAGACAGACCAGACCAACTATATGGAGGAAGCAGAGACTGAGCTGCTTGGAAGGGCCTTAGACCAACTGAGGTATCTCGTAAGGACACTCTCTAACCTGTTGAGTTTTCCAGCTTTTGTGAGCTGTCGTTTATGCTGGGTAGGCTTTGGTGATGCATCTGTCTTTGAATCATTTCTAGTCCTGTAAGTAACCCCAATAAAACTCATTGGTTTACCAAGTTGGACTTCAATGGCATCCATATTTTGGTTTGCCATGAGCTCCCTATTTGTGGTGTTTAGACATATGGATGCTATGTCTTCCCAGGAAAATTGTCATACAATAACTGGTCTTGAAAAATGAATGAGAGGACTGTAAAACAGAGGGCTGCTGGGCTCAGCAGGTAATGTGTTTACTGTACCAGCCTGACAGAATGAGTTCAATCCCTAGAATCCATGAAAGGTAGAAGATAACGGATTCTCCAAAGGTGTCCGCTGACTTATATATGTGCTATGCAGTGCCCTTGCATACATACATCACACATATATGAAATAATATATTTTTTAATGAGGGAGAAATAAATGAAGAAAGCAGAGGTAGTTAAGTTCATTACCCAGACCTATCTTATAGGAAATGCAGAAGGGAATTCTTCAAGTTGTAAAGAAAAGATACTAAGCATAAACTCAAAGCCATATAAGAATATAAGTTTTCCTATAATAATAAACACACAAATAGAAAAACTGCCATCATTGTAATTTTGGTTCACAATTCCTTTTATTCTTCAACAGTATTTAAAATAGAAAAGCATAAAAAGTTATAAACTTGTTATTGGACACACATTATATGCTATTTGTGACATTGATAATGTAAAAAAGAGGGCTAGAACTATAAAGAGAAGAAGCTTTGCATGTGATTGAAGCTATTAGTTTAAAATAGACTGCTGTAACTTTAGGATGTTTCACGTAAACCTCATAAAAATCACATATACAATGTATACAAAAGAAATGAAAGTAAATCAAACAAGACATTTAAACTACACCAAAAAAAAAAAAACAGTAAAAGAAGAAATGAAGGACAAAAAACTGGAAGACAGAGAAAAACAAAATGGCAACAGTGAGCCTTTCCTTTAACAGTTATAGTAGTTACTTTGCCAATGGATTTAATTACCACATAGAAGATACAGCTTGGAAGAATAAATTTAAAACCTAAGGTCAATTATATATTTTATACAAGAGAACCACTTTTTAGAAGTAAACTCACTACACTGATAGAATGAAAAACATGTCCAGCTCAACTGCAGTAACCCAAAGAGGAAAGTAGCACAGAGAAAACAGAAAAAAAGGACTTCATTCAAACCTGTTTTAAGAGACAAAGGCAATTACATAATGAAATAAGGATATTTATATCACCAATTAGACACAGCAATTATCAACAAAGATATGCCAACTAAAATTGCTAAGTATATGACGAATGGGAGAAACAAGACTGTTCAAAGGGTACAGATAGAATAGTAAGTACAGCAGATCAACAAGGAAAAGCATCACTTGAAAACCACCACAGAATATTTGGACCTCAAAACGTATATACAGAACATATTACTCAATAAGCAGAAAATACATTTTTCTCAAAGACATATGGAACACTTTCCCAGATACATCAGTGCCACAGAGTCTTAACACATTAAGGAAAACTACAAAACCCACAAATATGTGTAAAATAAATAGGACCCCTCCCCCAAGACAAAGTTTCTCTGTGTAGCCCTGGCTGTCCTGGAACTCACTCTGTAGATCAGGCTGGCCACAAACACAGAAATCTGCCTGCCTCTGCCTCCCTAGTGCTGCAATTAAAGGCGTGTGCCACCACTGCCCAGCTAAATAATGTATTTTTAAACAACTGATGGTTGAAAGAAGAAATCACAAAGGAAATTAAAACACTCCTTGAAACAAACAAAAACAAAACAAAACAAAAACCACCACAAAATACCAGAAGTGTTGGAATACAACAGAAGCAAGGCTGAAACAGCTATGCAGCACGGGTCTCAAAGCCAAACTTTACTCTTCAAGGAACAAGGAAAAGAGCAAGCAGGAAAACTGATCAGAGGAGTGGAAAAATAAAACAATCAAGAATTGGTCTTTTAAATCTCAAAACTGACAAACTTTTAGCTAGACTGGCTATGAAAGTGGGAAAAAAGCTCAACTAACTAAAATTAGAAACCAAAATGGGGACACTGGGCTGGAGAGATGGTTTGTTTAGTAGATGAAGTGAGTTCAGATGCCCAGAAAAAGCCAGGCAGGTATGTAACTAGCTCTCTATAATCCCAGGATTTGAGAAGCAGAGAATGGGGAGGGGATCCTTTGGGCAATGTGACTAACTGGTTTACCAGTTAGGGGCTCTGTATTCAATAAAGTTGAGATAAAAGAAGAGACCTCATGTTAACTTCAGCCCCCTGCCCCCTGCACATATATGTGCACACACTTGTACACATGTGAATACACATACAGACAGTGATATACCTTTAAAAGGAGTGGGAATATCATGGCAGGTTTTCCAGAATGAAAAGTGTAAAACATTATAAACTGTATCTCATCAATATATCCACTTGATAATAGATAAAAGAGAAAAACCACCAACTTTGATTCAGACGAAATATAAATCTAAATAGGCAGTCCTCTAATTACGTCTACTATTAAAACCTTCCCAGCAAAGAAAACCCCAGGACCATGTGGCTATAACAGTACATTCTACCAACCATCTAAAGAACAGTATTTTCTTTTTTCTAATTGAGACAGGTTCTCACTGTAGAGCTTTAGGTGACCAGGTTGACCTTGAACTCAGAGATCCTCCTGCCTCTGCCTCCCAAGTGTTGAGATTAAAGGCATGCACCACGCCTGGCCAAATTAAAATTAATTTTGACAAATTACTCTGGAAACTTATAAAGGAGGACGCACTTCCAAAATATGAAGCTGCCCAGCACTCGGGAGGCAGAGGCAGGCGGATCTCTGTGAGTTCGAGACCAACCTGGTCTACAGAGCTAGTTCCAGGACAGGCTCCAAAGCCACAGAGAAACCCTGTCTCGAAAAACAAAAACAAACAAACAAACAAACAAACAAAAAAACAAAATATGAAGCCAGCATTACCCTGAAATCAAGACCAAACAGGCAGGATAATAAAACTACAGGTCACAGTGTTACAAAAATTCTTCAAAACCAAACCAAACCATAACAAGCAACAAAAAGCCCAACATGGGCCAATGAGAGAACTCAGCTGCCAAGCCTGGCAACCTGAGTTTGATCTTCAGAACCCAGATGCTAGAATGAAAACTGACTTAAGTTATCCTCTGATACACAATCATACACAGAAAAAAATGTAAAATTAAAAAAGTACTAGCAAACAGAATTCAACAAAACATTAAAGGATTTTGTGGGGTTGGAGAGATGGCTCAGTGGTTAAGCACACTGGCTGCTCTTGCAGAGAATCCCAGGTTTAGGTCCCAGCACCTACATGGAAGTTGACAACCATCTTATTAACTCTAGTACCAAGGGATCCAATGCCCTCTAATGGTCTCTACGGGCACCAGGCACACATGTGGTACACTCATATGTACATGAAATAATAAATATTTAAACCCAAAAAGACAAATGCCCATTTTCATCACTAGTATTCAACAGACTACTAGAATTCTAACAATAAGGCAAGAAGAGGAAGTGAGAGGTATCTAAAAAGAAAGGAGTTCATGCTAATGAACAATGATCTTTAAATGGAAATTAAGAAAATAATTCAATTTATAATAACATCACAAAGAATTAAAAACATTTAGGAATAATTCAACCAAGGACTCTAAATGGAAAGGCATTTTCTGCTTAAGGACCAGAATACTTATAACTGTTAAAACTCAGTCCTACCTCAAATGGCAGATTTAACACAATCAGTCAAAAATCCATTGATGGCTACAAACAGAAAAATTATCCCAGAATTCACATAAAACCTTAAGGAACCCCAGAAAGCCAGAATAAAATTGAATAGAAAAGTGGAGGGGACTAGAAAGACGGTTCTTTGGGTAAAAGTGCAGTGCAAATCTGATGACTACAGAACGCAGGCGGAAGAACAACTCCCAAAAGTTGTCCTGTGACTTCCACATGCAACTACACATATTCATATACAATTTTCCCCTTAATTTCAAGGAACCTCAGACAACCAAAACAATACTGAGAACTGTATAGATCATATTACTTCAGAATTTACTATAAATATAAAGCTCCAGTAGTCAAAACAGCATCAAGGATTTAGAAAGGATAAAACCAAGGAATGAAGCAAAATATGGAAATAAATCCTCATACACAGTCAAATCAATTCTGAGAAGGGATCCAAGACCATCAATGAGGGATAGTCTTCAACAAATGATGTAAGGATATCCATAATAAAAGCAGACCTTTTTATAACACAATTATCTCAAAAATGGATTATAGGTTTTTTTTTTTTCACATAGCCCTTACATAAAGCTATGTAACTCATTTGGTAATACCAACAGCACAGGAAATAAGCTACATCAAAATTAAAATTACTTTTGTACCAAAGAATACGATCAATAGAGTTAAAAGAATGTGAGGCTATTCATAAATCATGCATCTGATAAGGCATTTATACCCATACATATAAACAGGCTGATGATATGTACAGTGGTCAAAGTGGTTGCCACAAGTCTTAAAACCTGTTTCATCCCTAGAATCCATATAAAAGTAGAAGGCAAGAACTCCATAAAATTATGATTTTCTATATGCGTACCATGGTATATGTGCCCCCACCCACAATAAATTTAAAAGTGGGTTCCTGGAATAGTCTAAAGCAGAATGAAGTTATCAAGAGCTGGTGGAAGGAGTTAAGGGTTTTGTTTGTTCTTAGGCAGGGTCTATGCAGTCTTAACTGTCCTGAAGCTCACTAAAATGGCTTTGAACTCAAGAGATCCTTCTGCCTTTGCCTCCGTAACACTGGGATTAAAGGTGTGCACTACCATGTCCAGCCTACGGCTAAATTTTCTTTATAAGATGATGTCTAGAAAAGGTTTTCACAACATTGTGAACTCAGTCAATGCACCTAAACTGTACAGTTAAAAGTGAAGATACAATTTTTTTTTTGCCAAAATGGAAATATTTTACAAAAAAACCTGAGTGACTATGCAACATTCCATACAAGAGGTCAAAGTTAACATGGCCAACCCTGAAACAAACTGTCTCAAGTGGCCCAAGCTGGCTTTATACTATGTAGCCAGGTCAGGCTGATAAATGATAAAGGCCAGGTGTCTGTGGTGCTAGGGATGGAACCCAAGCTTAATGCACGCCAAGCCTGCACTCTACTAACACAGCTACATTATTCATCCACTAAAACTATCTTAAGAGAAATATGCTTAGATATGTGGATTTAAGAGAACAGCTTACCCATAAAGCTACACACATGGGCTGCAATACAAATCATATATATATATATATATATATATATATATATATATATATATATATATTCAAAAGTAGCATGATTGAAAATGTTGAAGAGTATATGGGAGCTAATTTCAGTATTCCAAGAGTCAGTAACTAGGAATTAAAAAGGCGATGGGTCAGGCTTGGGATGCCCCTATAAAGATACACAACAAAGATAATTTATAAAGAAACTTACTATTTTCTCTTTAAATAGTGTAGACCCTCCCATCCCCTTGAACTCCAGGATATAGTTTTATCACGTGCTTGCTATATTTACCTTGCATAACACAGTGCTAAGTGGAGCTCACCCCAAGACACCAAAATCCGAACAATTCTTAAAAACTTGCTTTTCATGTTCATAACTGTTTTGTGGTTGATTATAAGCTCTTTATCGCCTTTAGTTGGTGGAATCAAACAATGGAAGGGGTGGTCTGCTTCCACCTAGTGCTGAGCTGCTGTGAGGTCTTCCTGCTTCACAATCCACCTGCTCTGTGTGCAGGGCTTTCACAGGCTTTTTTCACATTTTAATTTTTCAAGACAAGGTCTCTCTGTGCAGCCCTGGCACTCTCTCTGTAAACCACACTGGCCTTGAACTTAGAGATCCACGTGCCTGGTTTTAAGATTTATTTTTACTTTTTTTTTGGTTGTGAGTCTAGTCTTTAAAGGCTGAGTCATGTGTGTGAAGGTGCAGAAGCCAGGAGAGGGTGTTAGATCCCCTAGTACTGGAATTACAGGCAATTGTGAGCTGCCCAACAAGGGTGTTGAGAATGGGTTCTCTTCAAGAATGGCAAGTGCTCTTTACCACTGAGTCCTTTCTTCCAGCCCCTCTTTTTATTGGTGGTGGGGTTTCAAGACAGGGTTTCTCTGTATAGTCCTGGCTGTCCTGGAACTCTCTTTGTAGACCAGGCTGGCCTTGAACTCACAGAGATCCGCCTGCCTCTGCCTCCCAGTGCTGGGATTAAAGGTGTGCGCCACCACACCCGGCTTTAGAGTTTCTTACAGAGTGTTTTAGTCCATAAGGTCCATGTTCCTTTAACTGTCCAAAGTCCACTGTGGCAAATACTCTATTTTTAAAAATCAAGGTCTCAGTTTGTAGTAGAAAAGGATTTTTGTAATTAATGATTAACTGATAAAACTTTCTTAATCTACAGAAACTCTGAGGATTTTCAAGAATTCTCAAAATTGAACAAGAAACTATAAACTGTGTTTCTCTTTTCTATTTGTCCAACTGTTATATGTAAGCAAGTGACTTTCAAGTAATCTGTATTTCTCTTAAGAGTTTCTGAATCTTTTCTTTCTACAGATTAATTCCCCAGATTTAAAAAAAAAAAAATCCCTAACAAGAGAAACAAAAAGTTTGTTGCATTTCAACCCCAACTGGGATACCATAATATTTATTTGAATAGGGTCTTGCTAAGTATCAGAGAGTTGGAGAACTCCCAATACTCCTATCTTCACTTGCTGAGGGCTGAGATTATAGGCATACACAGTAGTATATAATTCAATTCTGATTCCAAATGCTCAGAGTGAGTGTAAGAATCAGCAGTTCTAAGGAATCAAGCTTCCTCCATAAGACTGTCCTGACTTCAGACATGGACTGCAAGTGCTCAATCTTCAGACCATCAACATTCCAGGTTGGCTGTAAAGTGGAGAGTTCTCAAGAACTTCTTGGTTTAAAAGTTTGCTGAATGACTCACAGAACTGAGAAAAATACTGTCTTTCAGTAAAACATTATAGTTATGAATAGTCATATTAGAAAAGATACAAATGGGGCCAAACAGGCCAATGAAACTTCAGAAGTGGTCTAGGGTAGTAATGCAGAGCTTCTGTGCCCTTGTTCTCCTGGCACATCAACATGGTTTGCAGTGTCCAGAGCATTTAAGAGTCTTGCCATACATGGCACCTGTCTTGTCCCGAGTTCTTTACCAGGGCCTCACTACCAACATGTGATTTATTAATTAAACAGGCAATGTGATTAGCCCAAACGTATTTCTGGTGACCAGCCTCTCACCCTAGAGCCTGCGATGAGCCAAATCAAGAGTATAATAAAGATACTTCAAGAATCCTAAGGGTTTGAGATATTCCTTGTTGGGAGCCAGGGAAAAGGTCCAAATTCCTCATTATATGACATGAAGTAGTAAAAAGAACTGTTTTTGTCTTCACAGAGAATAATCTCTAAGACAATGATGAGACAACCCCCCAAAACCAGAACAAAATTTTATTACATACAGTTTATAGAAGCAAGAGTAGGTACTCTTCTGTACAAAGCAGACAACTGGTCTTAAATACAACGGAGAGAAATGTTAGTCCTGCAACAGGTGATACAAGTCGAACCATTAGAGACACATTAAAACATTTAAAAGTATCTTCTTTCTCGATAGTCCATTGTGCATTTTTTAGAGATGGGGACACGTCCCAGGCAAGGTCACAATGGCATTTTATTGCCCTCGATGCTGATTTTCACTGCATGAGCAGATCTGCTTTTTTTCCTGATATCTGTGAACTTTCTCATCTGTTTATCCAGTCGACTGATACCTTTCTTGGAGGATGCCTGAAACTAAGATTAGGGAAAATTGAAGAACAAATTATTGAAATATGTAAATCTAGCAGAAGAGTTCGAAGCTTAATAACCAGAATATACTTTGATGACGTCAAGGACAGAGCAAGTGTTAGAAAAAAACACTACCAACCTCTCAGTGACAACAAATGGTTATTGTCTGTGCTTTAATTTTAATTTTGCTACAGCCCATAGAAACTTCCTAGACGACAGAGGGGGAAATATAGAAACTATAGTCTTCCCAATTTCATCACTGACATCTGACTATATGGGACTAACTACTTGACATACGATTTCAAACAGTGTTGGTACTAAAAAACACAAAACAAAGAAAAGCTGTTAGAGAAAAACTAAACATAACCAACGCAGGCAAATCCTGAGGTGCTGAAGTTCTAGATTCAGTCTTGGGGTGAGTCTCTACTCTGCTTCAGCAGGATCCAGAATTCTATGCACACTATACCTGGTGGTCACTACTACTACCAGAACATCTCTCACTTGCTTTTACAGTTAAAGGCTTAATTGGGTTTTCTGTTGTTGTTTTGCTTTGTTTAAAATAAATATTTTTAAAATATTTTGAATAATGCATATCTTACAAAGATGTGGTTCCCAAAGAACTGACGGCATTTGTAGTATTTGAATGCCTGGTTACCAGGAAGTGAAACTGTTTCATAGGATTATACAGATTAGGAGATGTGGCCTTATTGGAGGAAGTGTGTTACTTTAGGTGGGTTTTGAGGTTTCAAAAGCCCATGTGAGGCCAAGTTTCTTTTCCTTTGCCCATGGATCAGGATATAACTCTCAGCTATGCTCCAGTGCCATGAATGCTACCATGTCTCTGTGATGTTGATAATGGACTACCCTTCTGAAACTGTAATCAAGCCCCTAATTAATTGCCTTCTTTTACAAGAGTTAGCTGGGCCATGGTATCTTTTTACAGCAACAGAACAGCGACCAAGACAGTGAGTGACCCTCCCTGCTGGCTACATTGCTATGTAGGTTGCAGTGGGGTTCAGGGCAGTGGGGAATGGGGAGAAATAGTCGTCAATGGTATTATCCAGCAGTAAACACTGAATGCTATAATACTGACTTGACAAGATGTGTGCATTGGCATAATATTGGCATGACTATTACAGAGGTAAGAAATCACTTTCTCAGTCTATTTGAGTTTTGTCTACAGGATAGAATTCATGACTGGTACTGTAAACCTGACCAAAATCCACTGCTTGGGAGGCCATGAGCCCTAGGACAGGAATCTACTACTGCTGTGTTGCAACACTGTCATGTTGTCAAAGTGCCTTCAAACATCTGTGGTTATATTCATGACATCAGTCGTGCACTCTGTCTTGGTCAGAAGCTTCTTTCTACAGTGGGGCAGCAGCTAATGTAGTGATTCATAATTATCATCAAAATGCTGAGAATAAATGACTGTTCAGATGTCAGCCATAAATGGGAGAGCTGTATCAACACCCCCAGGCTCAGGAACACAGAAGAAGAGGGGATGGAAAGAATGTAAGAGCCAAAGGATGGGGAGGAATGCTGTGAAATACTACCTTTTGAACATGAGATGGTTGCTGTACATATGAGCTATTGCAGCTATGGGTACCTGCCCAAGGTTAAGCCAACAGGATTGGTCAGCATTCCAGCAGACAGTATAAACTGGACTCAATGAATTACAAAAACTACATAAAAATAAGGGATAGTGAGATGGCTCAGTGGGTAAAGGCACTTTCTGCCAAGCCTGATGACCTGAGTTTGATTCCCAGAACCTATGTAGTAGAGTACTCTGACATTCATAGGCATACTGTGACACACACACACACACACACAAACACATGGACAAACACAAGTAAATTAAAAAATTAAAACCAAAAAACTACATAAGGAGAAGAGATGAAGGTCGGAAGGTATAGGGCTATCCAAAAGGATAAGGGAGGGGATGTTGGAGGGTGGGTGATAGGAAAATACACTGTATACATGAATGAAACTGGCAAAAAATTAATAAGATATTAAAAAAACAGTAAATGATTAGAGAGACAGGTGTTTTTCTTTTACTTCTCCCCAAATATTTACTATTAAATCACTTTCAAAGCTATTGTCTCAAAAACACTAAAGAAGGTAAGCTGGAGACTGTCCTGAAGTTGTGCACCGTGAGCCTTCTTAGTCCATTCATGGACTCAGCCTCACCCTAATATGAAGCTATTTCATCACTAGCCAAGGAACAAGTTTTCAAGGGCAATCTTGAAGTTTTCTAGGAAGATCCCAATTCTAAACATTATTCAATACTTGGCACTGGTACTCTCAGCACAAAAATTTACTGTCAAATGAGAACAAGCTGTATTACCAGCAACACATCTCCTAGCCTTCCTTTCATTTTTGTAAAAGGAGTTGGTGGAGGTCTTACTGCTCAAATCCCTGACAACCACCTGACTCCCTGAAGCTTTTCATACCAAGCTGGACTTCTCTTTGCTCATTCCCAGGATCTTCTCTTCTCTAACAGTCTGCACCCTACAGAATCTGTTTGGCACCAGCACCAGGGACACAGCCAGCCTAGTGCCAGACTACTCCTGAGCATTGCATATATGTGGCCTGCAAGGTGCTCAATGAGCTAAGTTCATCACAGGCATCCAGTACCTAAACATGTCAAATCCATTGATCTTCATTTCCCAATTCATCAATTCTGTAACATTCCTTTGGACATTAGGAAAGCCATATGTTTTATCAAGAGAGAGAGAAAAAAAAAACTGTAGAAGACTAGCAAAGAGCATATGCTAACAAAACAAAACAAGGGGTGAGGTACAAATGAGAACATATTAAACTACAAAGAATGGGAGTCAAATGAAATTTTGCAATGTTAAGTTAAAATCAAACCTTCAAACTCAAGTTATAAGAGCATGATCACACTGCAGACTGAAAATATTTTAAAAAGTTAATGTTCATGCATGCATAAAAAGGAGTAAAAAGCTATACTCCAAAATGTTACTGTCAACTTACAGCAGAGTACAAGTTATATTACTTTTACCTGTAATGCCTGTATTTAAAACTTTATACAAAAAAGAGGCATTGCCTCCACTTTACTTTTTTTATTTTTTAAAGTCCCAGCACTCAGAGGCAGATGAATCTGTGAGTTTGAGGCCAGTGTGCTCTGCAGAGCAAATTTTGGGTCAGCTGAAATTTTGTCTCTCAAAATAGTTTTAAAATTCAGAAATAAACAAATTAGTATATATTCACATAAATCACTAAGACTATTACACTTAAAAACGATAAATCTCCAATGTGGATTAATGAGGAGAAACGAAGAAAATGACATGCCCCTCTGGCTGACAGAGCTACATTTTGGCAATCTCTATAAATATCAACAAATTACAACTAGAAAGTCAGGAAGGGAGCTCTCCCTTCCACTGGGAAAAATGATAGCTATCTCCTACCCCTGAGGGTATATATGGGATCCTAGCCAGCAACAACAGCAGATGGGCACACAGCCCCTAGAAACATGGACTATGCTTCCGGAGCAGACCGGACAACAAACTTTTATTACACTTTCATGGCTGCATTGTCATTTCCAATTTTCAAAAACAAAAGTACCAGGAAAGGAAATATGAATATGATAAGGTGGCTAAAACGAGGGATGATATAATAAGAAAATATAAAAAGAAACAGGTAATAAAGGAATATTAAGGAGAAGTGAACATTGATTTAGATATGGAACAAATTAGAAAAAAGGAAGTGCAGAAAGATGTCCTCTGCATAAAATGAACTCCTTTTATTTATTTTCAGTAGTTAACTGCATGATCACAGCAGTGTCGAGTAGCAGGAACGGGAGTGTACTGAGGGAAGCTGAGGAAGAAGCACAAAAGGAGCAACAGATGTAGCCATCAGCAAAGCGTTTTCCTGATCTCAGTGTCAGTGGCTTATGACCAGGTGATGAAGACCTGTTGAATAGACCTACATACCTAGTAAAAGGTTTTATGTAATATATTCTTGATAAATGCTACCATGTCATTGACTATATGAAAAAAGTCACTTTCCGTTCACAAGCAAACCACTAAGCAGTTTGTATGACTGTAGTGCAGACTATGATTTTTGGGTTCAAATAAAAAAGTCTTTTTTTTCCAGCTAGGTATGCAAGCATCTCTAAGCTCAAGGCCAACCTGGCTTACAGAATGAGTTCCAGGACAGCCAAGACTACATAGAGAATCCCTGACTCAAAAAGACCAAAAAATTCTTAAAAGGTTTTTTTTTTTTTTTTTTTTTTTAAAAAAAAAAAAGGGTAACAAATCAAGAAAAACAAAATATTTATTTGGAAAGTAATGATCTATTAGTCTCTAGGATACTGACATAGAAAGGGACCTCAGTACCAACTCCTAAGGATTCAGAGGCCTTATGTCTCAGGATGCTGGCCAGGATCACCTTGGCTGACTAAAAAAAGCACACACTTGTTTCCACTCTGCTGGCAACTCAAGACCATGCACAGCTCATGCTTCCTTGGGAATACCTCTTGTATACACACTCTGGCGGGGCCAGGACTACAGGGGCATTCTGTTGCCTTCAATGCTGAACTTGACAGCACGGTGCATTTTGCTGAGCCTCTTCTGTTCTGCAAACCGCCTCTTATGCTTTTCCAACCGACTTAGGCCCTTTTTAAGAATACCAGGCTAGAAAGAATGGTTTGATGGGAGAAAAAGATTACCAAGAAACAGCATTTGGGTAATGTCTTCATTGATGAGAGGGAAAGTGTCTATCCTGACAATTTCACAACAAATGGAGAGAAAGGGAGAGGGGGCTCTGAAAAAGCAGGTAAATTCTATTTCTCGTGACTCTTTACATGAATGAACAAATACCTGAGCGATCCCAAAACAGAACTTGTGAATCAAATAAGCCTAAACTGCTATAAACATCATTAAACACAAAGAAAGGAGAAACAATTCCAGTGGTCTTGCTCTTCTCCTCTGCTCACTCACCCTGGATGACTCCATTTCTACATTCCACTTGGGTCTGACGACATAGTCCTTGTTTGATGGCATTGGGACTCTAGCACGGGCGCAGAAGCCAGGATCTCCAGGTCTAAGAGCCCTGAAGAAGGAAAGAAAAACTGCTTGTTTAGCTGGCCACAGCAGAGCCTAAGTGAGATTTCACCCCTGTATTCCTAGACCCATTCCATTCAGCTGCAGTGTTTCAAATCTTAACCAATAATGCCCTACCTCCCATCATTGCATCATCAGACATACTGCTATAATGTGTGCACTATCTTCAATGCCAATTCCCTCTTTATATGAATTCTTGCTTCTCGGCTTCAGATGTACCCATGCCCTGTACTTTCCAAGGCTAGTTTCAAGAAAACTTTGCTTTAAAATTTATGTGTTTGAAGCATTTGCCTTCATATATACACATGTACTACTAGAAAAGGAAGTCAGGCCCCTTGGAACTGGAGGTACAATGTGAGCCACAATGTGAGAGCTGGCAAATGAATGTAAGTTTTCTGCAATAACAGTAAGTGCTCTTGAGCCAGTCTCTCCAACTCAAAGAATACTCTGAATCCTAAGTTCTCTAACTAGTCCAAAGAGTCACTAGGAGATGAGGGAAAATTAGGTTGTCAAAGTAATCCTCCATTCTTGGAGAAAACTTGTGAGGTAACTACAAATTCCCTAGCAGTAATAGAGATCCCAGTATCTCTCTCATTAGTAACAACTTTCCAAACTGTAGTTATCAGAGTGAGGGTACTGACTGATACAATCTATTTACCTTATCGCCTTTACATTTCTCAGTTTACTTGTCTCACTTGTGCTTACATTTAGTTCTAGACAACATTGAAAATAATCAAGCTACACTAAGGTCACAGTTCTTCTGTTACTGTCTGGGCATTTAAACTAATTTTTTTTTTCAAAATAATTTTCATTTATGGTTTAAGTACATTGCTGTTCTACCTGCATATCTGTGTGAGGGTGTGAGATCTTGGAACAAGAGTTACAGACAGTTGTGAGCTGCCATGTGAGTGCTGGGACTTGAACCCAGATCCTCTGGAAGAGCAGCCAGTACTCCAACCACTGAGCCATCTCTCCAGACCCAAGCCACTCAATCTTTAGGAACTCCCCAAAGGATATGGGGAAAGCAGACTTACACCTTCTGGGAGTAGGGAACAAACATCTACACTATCACCTCCAGGCTCTGTTCCAGTGTGTAGGAACACATCTCTATTGGCTCCTCAGCTACATTCCGCTGCCAAACTGGTTAGTTCATTTCTTATTTTAGATTGTAAATTGAACATTTTCCCCAACTATGGAGATAACCATCAAATCTGTGTCTAGTCTGACTCGACCCCATGGTGTTTCTAAGAGTATCTCATTAAATAGCTCATCGTGAATAGCTTGAAAAGTAACTTATTACCACTTTCTTCAAGTCTACTTACTCATCCTTAGTTAGTGGATGGTAGTATCGCTGTCTACATGCTGACTGGAATCTTCCATTGTAAGCCACCTTCTCCCTGAAAACAGGACTGCACGCATACGCACACATCTTGGTCTACCTCCCTGAATGAAACTATACTTAACAACAGGGAAATTTTTAAGTTTCTTTTGTATGCTTTAAGCTTTAAACTTAAAAAGGAATCTAGCACTTAGCAAGGACCAACAAAATACTTATTAAATGAACTATTTTCTTAATTTTTCAGAGCACCCAATACATTGTTTTGTAGTTACTCAATAAATAAATTGAAAAATTACCCTTTGCCAATGGGAACACATAACTTAATACTATCCTTATAATAAAACAGAAATCCTCTATACATGCTAAGAAAAATCAAGACAAAACTCTTACTTTTCCTCTCCTGTCAGCACCTTCTCCAAGTCTCTTCGCGGTGTCTGACCACCAGTGCTGGGAAAAGAATAAACAGACATCTGGATCTTAATTCTTACAACTAGGAAAAGCACATCAAAATATCAAATTTATACCATACTAAGTGCCTTTATATTGAATCATAGGAAGCACTTTTAAAAAACATTGTGTATGTGTGTCTGTGTGCGCGCATGAGGCTGTACAGTGGCAGTCAGAGGATAACTTTTCTTTCTTACTTAACTTGGGTTCTTGGGATCTGTCAGGTCGCCAGACTCTCACAGCAAGTGCTTTTATCTTCTGAGTCTTCTTGCTGGCCTGAGAACTTGTAATTCTTTTAAAGTTTGTTCACCTTAATATTCATTCATGCAGTATGTTTCATTCCCAGTGTTCTACACAAGCTATACTTGTTACCGATAACCCTGCCCTCCCAGGATGTATCCAGAATACTGATAGTTTGAACCAATATTTTTTTCTCCTAGGGTTTTGAAACTGGGACTGAGAAACTTGTTTTTTGCAAATGGCTAAACTACTACAATCTCTAGCACTCCAGCACTGTGAGGGAGCACACTGCATTCAGCTGTCCCAGAAAGGTCTGCCCCATACACGGCTGCATTAAATTACACTTGTGCATCATACCTGTTCCCTCATACCTGCTCATTCTTCGCCGCTGAGGCATTTGTTCTAGATCTCTCTGCTCCCTTTCTTCTCTTGTCATTCCTTTATAGTTGGAGGTAAGTCCAAATATAGGCCGAGACCACTCATCTATAGTAAATTAATAATTTAGTCCATAAAATAGTATTTCTCCTGGGTTTTTAAATAATCACACCCTAATATTGGATAATATTATTTATAGAGTATTATATAGAGTATCCCTTTTTAAAATGTGGAACACAGGAAGAATGAAAACAAACCTAGAGTTCGTAACAGTATGTTCTTCTGTTAGGATCTAGATTTCTCTGGCATAAACAGGTAAGCATAAGAAAAGAAAAGGTCTCAGAGGGCTAACAACAGCAACAGTGGCTAACTTCCTTGATAGTAATGCTCTCTACATAGTCTCTCATTTAATCTTTATAATAACCCAAAGAAAACTATTAAAATCACTTTATTACAGAGGTAGAGACCAAGCTTGAAGCTTAGGTCACTAGCTGAGTATTTGCAGGAAGGTGGTGGAGCCAACACTATGAACTAGGCATGGCTAGTTATAGGGCCTCCATTCTACCCTCTCTCCACATTCTTGGTCCACAGCTAGAAGACGTATGCTTTTAATTGCTATAGTAAATACTGAAAAGCATATTTAAATGAATAAGAGCATTTTAAGAATATGAGAAAAAAGTAATTGTGCATAGGCACTAAAATTCTTCTATTCCACTTTACTGAATCATTGTAAACAAATATTGGTAAAAATATAGCTTTTATATATGCACATCTTTCCCTCTATAGACATTAAACAAATAAAAAGCAAACTTTACATACTGATTAATTTCCCTGCCATATCCTTGTTGGACCTTGATTCCTTGGGGTGTTTATACAGATACATCACTGCTCGTCCAATCCCACTATGCTTCAGGGTCTCCTGGCTTACACTAGGTAGCTGGGGAACAAAAAGACATATGAATTACTCGGGAGCTAGGAGGCGTGCTAATTTACAGATCTCCAAGGCCTCATTTGTTCATGTGAGAACTAATATAAAATTCTATTTTTAGGATCTAGGAAGACATAGAACATCCTTTGGGCTGACATCAAAAGTCAAGGTTTCAGTATTAGTGAAGTAAAGATATATAACAATGTGAGGAAATACCAATTACACATACTTATGAAGATAGCAGTTCAGCTCAGGCCTTGAACCTAAGCCTGAATCTATGCACACCCACCAGCTAGCTGCATGACCTCTGATAAATCATTTAACTTGTCTTAGTGTCTTCATCTATAAAATGGAGGCATTACTCCTATCTTACAAGTTTATTGTGAAAGGCAGATAAGCCAATACAGACACAGAGCACCTAGCAGTGTGAGGCAGAGGTTCTTCAGATGTTAAACAGCTTGTCTAAGGTGTCCTAATCATACAAAAAGGGACCCCAACTAGAGATTACAATTCAAGTTTATAATCTCTAAATGTAACACACTTTCTACTTCAAGTGCCTCTTACATGCTCACTGCCAGACTGCTCTTAAAAGAAACCCATAGCTGTACTAAGAACTCTTTTCTTGAAAACTGCCAGCAACCAAATTTTGTAAAGTTTTTTTTATGCTCATTTTATTAGGTATGGTCTCTTTTCCCAAAATCCCTTTTTTGGCAGGCTGTAGCAGAACAAATTAATAAGTAAATGGTACAAAAATACAGGTCTTGATTATAGAAACCACATTAGATATTTATTGAATTACACATTATCTATGCTAACCTCTTGCAGAATCTTCAACAATTCTTCCCGAATCTTCAGTGCAGGCAAACTCCTATCTGGTAAAGGTGAAAGCCATTCTTTGATGGCAGACATCACACCACTGTCAATAAATGTTTCTTTAAGGTCCTGCCTGCAACAGTAATGATAACAGCAATGAACACGATAATAATGCCAAGCCTATATCCTCTGATTTTACTTACATAGTGATGTTTAAAAAAACTGCTTTTATGGGGCTGGAAAGATGGCTCAGCAGTTAAGAGCATTGCCTGCTCTTCCAAAGGTCCTGAGTTCAATTCCCAGCAACCACATAGTGACTCACAACCATCTCTAATGAGGTCTGATGCCCTCTTTCTGGCCTGCAGACACACATGTAGACAGAATATTAAATACATAATAAATAAATAAATAATTTTAAAACTGCTTTTAAAGAATTATTTATATACTCAATATTTACTCAACTCCTAGTTTTAAAAGCAGCATAAAAGCTTACACTCAAAGGTAATTCATTAAGATATGCAGGCTTAATGAATATATTAAAACTGGTATCAATGATAGTCAAAAAAATGAAGCCCAATTATTACAACTAAAACAACAACAACAAACCCAACCTATTGGGGAAAACAACTGTGCTATTCTCTCAGAAAACAAAGAAAATATAGTTTTACTGAAGGGAGAACATATCTCAATAGAATACCAATATTTAAACTCTGCTTTATGCAATGGAATAAATTAAAAAATCCAACATATCTATGTGAAATCTGCAAAATAACTTTGCCTGTCAAAATGGAGAAAATAGTTTTCAAGCTGGCTCCCTGGTATGCTAAGGCATTTCTTCAACTCCAAAACTAGGCTGTAACTTTATTCAATGAGAAAACAAAGCTGCTTCTAACTGTGAGTAAACTAATCAAAGAATTTCTCAACAAGGATTTAGGAAAAGCATCATTAAAGCAGAGCAATGACACTGATGTCCAAATCAAATAAATCTGTACAACATGAGCTCCAAGCAACATCTCCCAAGATTTGCTGTTTCCTACTACCTTGGGAAAAATAGATGAAAATTTACAAGGTCTCAATTGTCTACAAAGAATAAAATTAGCAAATTTCCAGGTTTTCTTTAATATTACCAGTTTTCTGTTTGTAAAAAGCACTAAGGTTTAAGAAAAATTTATGAGCCGGGTAGTGGTGGTGCACGCCTACCAGCCCTCAGAAGGCAGAAGCAGGTGGCTCTCTTGTGAGTCTGAAGCCAGCCTGGAAGTTTCCAGGACAGCCAGGGCTACATAGTACTTACAATGCACTTCCTGTTTACTTAGGTAATATTATATTCTTCTAAAGTCTTTGATGGAGTTGAAGAATAGATAGTTATAGTTTTCCTTAGTTATGATAAAAGATAGATATAAATATTGTAACTGTAATTCTTGCTTGATAACTTTTGTTGTATGTAATTTTACTATGTTGAAGTTGAAGCCTTTCTTTGTTTAAACAAAAAAGGGGAAATGGTGTAGGAGATCCTTCTGTTTATGTGTTGCTTTCATTGGTTGAATAAAGAAACTGCCTTGGCCTCCTGATAGGGCAAAACTTAGGTAGGCGGAGTAGACAGAACAGAATGCTGGGAAGGAGAGAGAACCGCCATGGAGCTGCCAGAATCAGACATGCTAAATCTTTCCCAGTAAGCCACAACCTCATGGTGATATACAGATTAGCAGAAATAGGCTAAATCAAGATGTAAGAGTTAGCCAATAAGAGGTTAGAGCTAATGGGCCAGGCAGTGTTTAAATGAATACAGTTTCTGTGTGATTATTTCGGGTGGAAGCTAGCCGGCCAGGCAGGATGGGACAACAAGCAGCCTGCTCCTCCTGTTACTAGCTCTAGCTGCCCAGGAACTCCTTCTATTGACCAGGCTGGCCTTGAAATCAGATATCTGCCTGCCTCTGCCTCTAAAGTGCTGGGATTAAAGGATTACATCACCACTACCCACCTTGAATATCATTTTATTAGAAGGAATTTTTTTCCAGGAATACAAAATACTCACTTTTTAAGGTGCATAACCACAGTAGGCAATAAGGTTAGTTTTTTCAGTGCTGGCTTCTTTTGATTATTCAATTGCCTGTCTTCCTATTCAAAAAACAGAATACCCCCCCAAAAAAGGGTTTAAAATAAAGCAATATTAACTTTTAATACACAATTATAATAACTACTACAATTCTGAACCTTAAAATAATTACTCAAAGAAAGTATAAGTTTTCTGAAAGGAGGAGCTGTTTTACACAAAGCCAAACTCCTAATCTGTCCCGTCAATCAAACCCACAGATATTTTACATTCCTTTTTAACGATTAGAACTGAGAGACAACTTCATTTATAGTACTAAAAAGTTTTCTAAGCTTTCGGAATTCATTCAAGGAACAGTATATAGCTGCGAAAGTCTGGTTTATCTTCAAGAATTATCTTTCCATGAGCAAGGAAAGTATGGCCTATTACCAAAAATATTACTTGGGTAATTTCTACTTTTTTTAATTATAAAAAAAATACTAAATTCTACAAATATACAATAGCATATCCAACGTACATTTCAACAAACACAGGGTTTTTCATTTAATTATACACCTACTTATTTTTCTTGACACACTCGAACTGTCTCAAATAAAGTCAAGACAGATCATCAAACCCCATGGACTATCTCAGCAAGGGGCTGGTGGTGAAGCTGAGTGATAGAGCATTTGCCTTTGGCTGCCAAGTGCCTGGGTTCAGTTCCCAGCATCTCAAAACAAAAAACAAAAGCATCTCTGCAAGTTCTCAAGGATCAGAATTAGTTTTTAAACACATTTGCCAATTTTCAATAATTCAATAGATATCTATTTCCAAATTAAAGGAATATATATTCCAGTATAATGAGTCGGCTACAATCTACTGATCAGGGGTAAAACAACAAATGACTTTTTAGCATATTTTGTATTTAAATAGACATCAACCTTGGTAGTGGACCAAGGTAGCTATGACAACAAACCTCCCATTCACTTAAAGATTCATTTTTACTTAACTTTTTTTTCTAACCAAAATAAGCTAAATTTTGAAAATTAAGATTTATAGGATTAAAATTTAGCAAGTAGATACTTTATCACAGAAAACAACAAGTCTTTTACAGCAGTCTAAAGTTAAACATTTAAGGAAAAAAGATACCGCACTATCAATCTTGTGGGGAAAGAAGGCGGTAACTTAGAAGTGACATCCTACCTCAGCAGCTTCATTCATCTTTACAATCATGGCACTCACAACGTCATCTGCATCACTAATAAAAGTGCTCCCATCTCGATTTCGCCTACGTTTGCCACACATGTTCTTTTTTCGTTGTAACATCATCTCAAAATCCGACAGAAAGTCCATACTAGGCAGTAACACAAAAATCAAGCTCTTTGATCATACACCTTCTTTAATTACAATTAAGAACATCAAATTGTCTAATCTTGAGTCAAAGAAGTGCTACTTTTGTTTTATTTTGAAACAGGGTCTCTATACATAGCCCTGGCTGTCCTCGAACTCACAGAGATCCACCTGCCTCTGCCTCCCGAGTGCTAGGATTAAAAGCGTGCGCTACCATGCTTGGCAAAGTGGCTACTTTGCTATATGAATTTAGCAGTTACTGTATCCAGGATAGATATTAGAATAAACAGCTGTTCTTTAAAAGTACTTTGACCTTGAAGAATCCTCCTGGAAAACAGCAATTGTTTTGCTGAAGGGGTATTGCAGCCACCCCAGGACTTTGATCTTATATTATTGTGTATTGCAAATGATACATAATAATGGGCTGGGGAGGGGGCAGGCAATGTGATGCTTTCCTTTAGTAAGACACATAAATTAGATTAGAGACCTTGGTATGAGGAAATACTTGTGTGTAACAATCAATAAATACACCTTTGTTGGAGAGGAGTTCAGTCCATGAGAGAGGCTGGACTTTCTTGCTACCACATATGCCTTAAAATTCATCTTGGGCATAGGACCAAACTAGATCCTCTGAATGTGGGTGACAGCTGTATGGCTGGGGCAGACTGCGGGGCCACTGGCACCAGGATTTTTGGGAACCCATTCTCTTTGGAGGGATACCTTGCTCAGTTTAGATATAGTAGGGAGGACCTTGGACCTTTCCCAAAGCAATGTGCCTTACCCTCTCTGAGGAGTGGGTGGGGGTAGGGTGGGAGGTATGTGGAGGAATTGGGAAGAGGGAGTGGAAACTGGGACTGGTATGTAAAATGAAAAAGATAGTCTGTTTTCTTTTTTAAAAAAATTAAAAAAAAATTCATCTTGGAATGCCTTCTTTCTTCAATCAACCTGAGCTACACGATATACCCCGACACTACTTTTTTAAAAAGCTCAAATACACATAACTTACTACCACAAGAGTGAACCTTACACTTCATATCCAATTCCTGTTCTGCACTACTGATAAATAGTAACACAAACAGGCCTAAGCTTTTCATATGCCACATTTACACCTGTCATCCATGAGGTTGAGAACAAACATTTCAAATCTTTGGTTAGGAGCACTTTCAGTTGAGGTGAACTGCTTTTTTAGAAATAGAAAATGTTCAATTATTTGAATGCTTTGTCTTATGAACCATGACTATGAAAAAAAGAATCAACTGCCACATTTTAGTAATGAAGAGCACAACTTAAAACAAAGTGAGTACACACATGCTAAGTGCCTGGCCTTTATAGCTATCATCATTACACTTAAGAGGGTGCTATCTCACTCTGCCACATACTAATAAATTTAAATTTCTCAAAGAAGCACCTAAATTCTGCTTCTTAATTCTTGCACATCACTGAAAGCATAATCTTCACAACTGTGAACAGTGGTTATCACTCCGTTCGTTCATGGCATCATCTTTTTCTGGACATGGTTCGCAATTATTTTAACAGAAGTAGAGTATAATTAAGAAACATTTTTGTATTTACTTTATATTTGCTTCCCCTGCCACCCGAAATGAACTTTTTTCTCTCAAAAACTTTTATATTAAGTTATTTTATGTTGTTATAAATTAAAAGTATCGTATAATCTATAATTTACGACATCTGAGCACAGAGCAAGTAACAGCGAACATCTCACTAACAGTATATTGAGGAGGTGAAGGAGAAATACGAAACATACTCTTCAAGTCTGGGAACCTAGATGAGAACCAGGAAAGCTCAACAGTCTCTACCTTCACCTCAGTTTGGCTGAACTTTCTTAAAACCAACACAAAAACACTCACTGCTTTCCTCTTTTGATGTTATCATCAGAGTCCGAGTCTTCAGCTTCTTTCAGCTGTGTTTCATTCTTCTCTTCCTCCAAATCCTCTTGGTTAAAACCCTAAAGGTACAGTGGGTTAGGCCCAGCTATCATAACCACCTTACAGATTTCCTACTTCTAAAAATACCTGACTTCGCCCATTAAATAATATAGCCACAAAGGACAAAGCATATTGAACAGGTATCAAGAATGGTACAGCAAAAGATCCCCCTTGGCCACTGGTGTGGGAGTCTGCTTTGTCCCAGGAAGCACTTCCATGCTTTAGTCTCTTATCACACATATGTCAGCGTACTATTCAGAGGGTAGGAGACAATGACCTGAAGTTCCCAAATTCTCCAACCTGAAATCCTTTTATTCTTTGTAAGGCTTTGTACTATTTCGTTGTATTAGAGAACTGCTACCACAGAAATGAAACAATGCAATTAAAACAATAGTCCTATCTTAAACTTACTGTAAATTCCTCTTCCTCTTCATCACCAGATTCTCCAAATATATCTGCAATAAGATTTCTAGAAAACCAAATATAAAACCACCCATCAGCTTTCTTACATTTGCACATGTATCATTTTACAAACAAGGTATTTATGGACAGTAAAATGTGCAGACCTTAGGCACAAAGGTTAATGGGCTTTAACAAACATAAGCACTCATATAACCAGTGCCCTAAGCAGAAGCCTATTTCTCTAGACGCTTCCTCATAGCCTTTTCTCATGCAGCACTCAACCCACAGGTGAGGGCATTTTGTTTCATTTCCAACACTCCACTGACTGTGCCACATCCTCAACCCCTTACAGCCCTTTTAAATAAACCGTCCACCACCAAGACCCAGAGGTAACATGATCACTGACCCCAGCACCATGAATTTTATAAGCTCTTAAACACCACATAAATGGAGCCACAACACATTCATTTCAATCTCCTCAGTCAACATATTGAGACCCACTCGTGTTGTAGTGTGTACAGTACTTCAGCACCGACCCTAACCCTGAGACCCACTCGTGTTGTAGTGTGTACAGTACTTCAGCACCGACCCTAACCGAGACCCACTCGTGCTGTAGTGTGTACAATACTTCAGCACCGACCCTAACCCTGAGATCCACTCGTGTTGTAGTGTGTACAATACTTCAGCACCGATCCTAACCCTGAGACCCACTCGTGTTGTAGTGTGTACAATACTTCAGCACCGACCCTAACCCTGAGACCCACTTGTGTTGTTGTGTGTACAGTACTTCAGCACAGACCCTAACCCTGAGACCCACTTGTGTTGTTGTGTGTACAGTACTTCAGCACCGACCCTAACCGAGACCCACTTGTGTTGTGTGTACAGTACTTCAGCACAGATGTCCTAAAGCCAAAGCCAAGCAGCTAGGCAGCTGAGGTCTTGCACCTCATCAAGTCCCTCTTCGCTACTGAAGAACCCTGAAAACCCCCTTGTTTTCACTTACTCTTCTTCATTGCCTGATTCACTGTCACTCCCAAATAGGTCCTTCTCTTCATTTTTCTTTCCAGATGATTCTTCTTTCCCTCCTTCTTCTTCACTGTCAGATGCTGCTGTCTTCTCTCTTTTACTTGACTTGTCTGATACAACATCACTATCAGAATCGTCAGGATCAGAGACAACTCGACTCTTCTTTGCTGCTGTTAGAAAATACGATCACTTGTGTTATTTTGTTATATATTACTAAGTGTAACGGGCTGTGAAAATGTGAGCACTGGGAAAAAATCAAATAGCTAACGCATGAATTAGAAAAAGAAGAAAGTTCCCAAACAACTGGTGTAACTCAGTAGTAGAGTACTTGCCTAAGCAAGCACAAGGTCCCGAGGTTCTATTCTCAGCATCAGAAACATACAAATAGGTACACTGATAGTCATTTTACACACTTTCTGCTGCTTTACCTAGGAAGGAATGGCTACATGATAAAGATATCACCAATGTAAGCAAGTATCAGTGGCCACCTTTCCGTTTGCAGGGCCACAGAAAATTAATAGTCTGCTTGGCAGAATGGGCATCCTTTCTGGGCTATGCAGCCTTTAACCTAAACTGTGTATCCCCCATGTTCCTTATTGTAGCATCAGACTTCTGGGTAAGATGGTGGACCTGAGGCTGCTTCTGTAAAAAAATAAGAAAAAGCTGACTGTACCTCAACAAGAGAAAAGGAAAAGCTTGGGAAATCTTTTTCCTAAGACACGACACGAGTCTGGAAGGAACAAGAACAAAGACAAAGAATACAAAGCAGCCAGTCAAACCCGTGTTAGATGAAGTAAGCTAGATGGAAGTCAGGTAGTCATACCCTCAGGACAGTCTACAGCTCTCATGAGCCCCCAAATCTTTTGGGGTTTAAGACAATGATTCTTCCAAAGGAAGGGAAACCCATGAATAATCACAGGGCAATAGCCAGGCATAATCTTGAGAGAGAATCTACTGTTACTGAGCTACCCCCAAGGGCTTGAAATCAGGAACATCCATAGGTCTGGGACTTGCTGTTTGGCTTGCCACCACCCTTGCATGAGGGAAGGCCCAGAGAGGCAGTGGTGAAGAGGAAGAAGAACTAGATCATAGTGGACCAATGTGCAGACAGCAGAAAGCTGCATCAGGCTAGGAAGTGCACAAAGAAAGACAGGGAAAGGGAACAGATCTCATCACTGAGAAGTACCCCAGAGTATGATAGCTCTGAGCCAGAGGACAGTGAATAGATCAAAGTCTGGAATCATCTATCTGTTGTTCCCTGTGCTAGAGTCCAAGAACTCTAAAATTTCAGGGTGTACTTGATAGAAACAGCTGCATCTGTCCAGCAGTGTGACCAGTACTCAGGAGGCCTTAAAAATAAGAAGTTGGCCTGGCAGTGGTGGAGTGTGCCTTTAATCCCAGAACTAGGGAGGCAGAGGCAGGTGGATCTGAGTTCTGTGTTCAAGGCTAACCTGATATACAGAATTCTAGGACAGCCAAGGCTACACAGAGAAATCCTGTCTCAAAAACACACACAAAAAAAGAAACAAGGAAAAAAAATTCAGTGTTGCAGTTGCTTTCCACACTACCTTCCCCACTCCAAGCTAAAACAGTCAGTCTGATGAGTCTGGTAAGATTACAAGAATCTACCCAGTCCACAAAACATATATGGTATGCAAAGATCAGGCCAGTTAGAGACTCTGATACACCAAAATGAAAAACTGAAGACAACTCTGGTAGACACAAGACACATAGACAATCTCAGAACACACACAGCATAAACTAAATTCAACTGACCCTCTCTTGTGCACAGAAGTGGCAATCTTTAATTTTTAAGGAACCATAAAGAAACTACATCCATACAGAAACTTTTTTCATGTAATTTTTTTCTCCTGCATAGTTATGCAGGATTTTTTTTTTTTACTGTACTGAATTTTTAATTCTGGTTGTCCCCCTTTACATCTTCATTTAATTTGCTTATGTATTTTTATTACCATTCTTGAACAAAATTTTTTCTTTTCCTTAGTTTCATATTTTTCTGTTTGACCTTTGTCTGTCTTTCCCCATCCCATCATTAGCAGTATTTTGGTTTTACCTTATTGACTTAAAAAAAAAAATCTTTAAAATTCCCATTCTTACATTTTATCTAATTTTGTTTTTAAAGGTTTTTATTACTAAAGTGTTAGTTTTCTTTTAACCCATCCCATCATTAGCAGTATTTTGGTTTTACCTTATTGGCTTAAAAAGAAATCTTTAAAATTCCCATTCTTACATTTATCTAATTTTGTTTTTAAAGGTTTTTATTACTAAAGTGTTAGTTTTCTTTTAAATTTTTCTCTAATTTCTTGTTCTTTTGTCTTCCTCTATAAAACGTCATCAGCTTTCCTCTGTTATGCCTTATTTCTCTTTTCCTCTCCTTCCTTGCCTTCCTTTCCCCACTGATCATTTCCACACTTGCCCTGGGTAATTTCTAACTTCACAGATCACTCCACAGTAGTTATGTCATTTCCTGTCTTCTGCCCACTGCTGTATTAGGTGCAAGGGCTAAATTTAAGCCTCTTTCTAGATCTTGTGTGGTTTGATGATGTCACTGCTACAGCAGTCTGTCTCCTCACTTACTAAGACGGGACTGAGCCTTGGAGATCAGACTGCTCAGTAAAATGATTCCCGCCCCAATGAAGAGAAGATATCCAAACCAGTAAGTACGTAAATCACCACACAAAATACAAGAAATGTGAAAAAGCAAGGCCACATGACTCAACTAACAAAATCAAAAGGTACTGAAGCAGTTAAAATGACAAATAAAAATTCCAAAACCTTTTTCATAAAAATGATCAATAATCTGAAAGGATACAAAGCATAATAAATTTAATCCACTCTCAGAGAACAGAGTCAGCAACACACATGGGTAAAAGTCTACAAAACAGACGAGAAATCTGAATGGAAAAAGCAATACAGAAGAAAAAGCAAGAACATTGAGATTTTAGGTTGTGGAGGTGTTGGAAACAAAAACTCAATGAATCAAATTATGACCGTATGTACAGTATTTTCTCCTGCAACAAATGTTACTACAAAGGAATGTATTGCTTTGTCTAAAAAGACAAGTTGCACAAAAAGATATTAAGTAAAAAGTATTAGCTGTGAAAATGGAGTCTGAGGCAGCAAAGACTAACACCTCGCAGAGTTAGTCTCTAAACAGAATCCCTCCAAACCCTGCTGGATGTAGGCATTCAACACTGTGTAACAGCTAACAAAGAAGGACTTCTAAGGCTCAGTTCCTGTCCCAGTGAAATGTGAACTAGCAGTCACAGAAGACCCCAGCCAAGGAGGAATTTTTTTCTTCAGTGGTAGAGCCAAAGTAAGGTACATGGCTTCTAATTAAACTCATTTGGTTACAAAAACAAGGCAAAAACAAAAAATATCCATAAAAAATAAGAAGATATGAGGGGAGTAGTGTGAGTGGGATATGACAGGATAATGAGGTTAAGTATGATTAAAAATACTATGTATTTCTATGTGAAAAGGCTATAATGAAATTAACATCACAATGTACACTAAAATATAGCAGAAAAGGATCCACTATTTCAGTTATAAATACAGATAGTAAGAAAAGCTACAGTCTAATAAACTTCCTTACATGCTTTTTCTTCATCGTCACTATCAGAAAGCACAGTAGCCTTCCGCTTTGCTACTTTCTCCTCATCCCCCTCCTTTTCTTCATCTTCATCACTATCCAGTTTCTGCCTTTTCGGTTCTTCCTCCTCCTCACTGTCAGAGCTGTGGAGTCTTTTTCTGTCTGCATGGCCCTCTGACTCATTCTGCATTTCCGAATCTTCCCTCTTATTCTCTGCATCACTGTCGTCTGACTCTGGCTTGTGTTTGGGTCTGGAGGCATCCTCGGCTTCCGAATCACTAGCAGGTCCTTTCTGAGGCTCCTCACTTTCTGAGTCGCTGACTCGGGGTTTGGGGAGCTCTTCACTTTCTGAGTCACTGGCCTGTGGCCTTGGAGGCTCCTCACTTTCCGAGTCGCTGACTCGGGGTTTGGGGAGCTCCTCACTTTCCGAGTCACTGGCCTGTGGCCTTGGGGGCTCCTCACTTTCCGAGTCACTGATCCGAGGTTTGGGGAGCTCCTCGCTTTCCGAGTCACTTATACGAGGTTTGGGAGGCTCCTCATTTTCTGAGTCACTGGCCTGGGGCCTTGGGGGATCTTCGCTGTCCGACTCACTGACCTGAGGCTGTAGAGTGTCCTCAGCTTCAGAGTCACTGGCAGCATGCTTTCTAACCTCTTCCTTTTCTGAGTCACTTGCATGTCCATTAAGAAGCTCTTCATTTTCAGAGTCGCTCCCATGCTGGTTGACGTCTTCATTTTCAGAATCACTGGCAGGAGACTCTGCATGCCCCTCATATTCAGAGTCACTGTCCTTTGCCCTGTGAAGTTCCTCACTTTCAGAATCACTGGCATTAAGATTGGAGGGCTCATCGTTCTCAGAGTCTGTTCCATTAAGTGTCTTGTTCAAGCCATCTTCTCGATCGCTAGTTTCATTCTGAAAACATAAGAAAAAATTAGCAATGTCAAAAAAGGTAATGTAAGGTTTAAAAAATTCCAATAATTTTTTTAAATGTAGGAATATGTGTATACTTATAAGAAGATTTTTCATCCTATACCAATAAAGAAACATCACTTTAAACTAAGGACAGTCTGTGAAATGGAATGTCACAGTCTGGCCCCCAAAGACAAGTATAATCAAACCTGTAAAGCATATTCCTACATGCAGAGCTATGTTTAAAAACAGACCCTTAATTCCTCATACAATTCTAGTTACCCAAAGAAATAATAAAAACATATAACCAAGTTTTTCACAAAGGTATAATCCTGAGTTCTATAAAATTGGCATTATTTAAGGGAAAAAAAACTTCACTATAAAAACTTTAATTATTCAAATGTCAAACAGCATATATTCACCCATGAAAATCTCAACCAACACAAAAGTAGTTCCTATTCTCAAAGCACCTATTAAAAGTCAGCATTATAGTCAGGCAGTGGTGGCACATGCCTCTAATCCCAGCACTCAGGAGGCAGAGGCAGGTGGATCTTTGTGAGCTGGAGGCCAGCCTGGTCTACAAGAGCTAGTTCCAGGACAGGCTCCAAAGCTACAGAGAAACCCTGTCTCGAAACAAACAAACAAACAAAAAGGCCAGCATTATGTTTCCAGCTGGTTCACTTTCTCTTCTTAACAAGTACTTTTCAGGCCAAGAAAACAGGCTTCCACTTAAACAGAGGATGTGATGTACACCTATGTCAGTACTCAGGAGGCTGAGGCACGAGGAAGAGAGCCTGAGGCCAGCTTGAACTATAAAGTAGGAGACCCTGTGTCAAAAAAAAAAGAAAAAAGAAAAAAAGAAAAAGGAGAGGAAAAGATTAAAGGGGCAGGGGATGAGAAGGAATAGTAAAGGAATACAGGGAGGGATAACTAATACTAAAGGCATTCTGAAAAGTCATATGGAAACCTACTACTGTGGCACTTCCTAAAAGATACACACACATAAAAGAGTTTAAATGGAACTAGTATATAACAGTGCGACGATACCCTAACTAGATACCGCACTCTACCAAATAAAAAACCCAGTACCAACAGGATTTTTGTTTTGAGCTGTTGACTAATAGAATCCTAGAGACACGCCCCCCCCCAAACACTGTAAGTTATTGTCAATGCTTGACCCTATTGCTAAAGAGCTACATATCTGAACCATAGAACATGGAAAAATCTGCATGATACTCAACTGGTTGCTTCATCCCTACTGGCTAGCTTTCACAGCAACACTAGAGTACAAAGGCAAGCATCCGTCTCACTCAGCTGTGAAGCCTGTTACAATAATGACCTGCCTGGCAAGATATGCCCACCAGTGCAGTAGTGGCACAAATGCCATGGGAGTAACTAACTACTTTTCTAAATTTAAGGCCTGCTCCATGAGATAGAATACATACTGACACGGTCAATAAGAGCAAGAGCCTGTGGCTAAGTAGACCTATTACAGACCAAGGTTAGGAAAACCTACTATTATTCTGATAAATGAACACAACAATAAAATGATTCCTAATGATCTACTGCTAAACCCAAACATCAGACCACATTACTCAACCCTTCTAATAATAGATGAAAATTAGGGGGCTGGAGAGATGGCTCAGTGGTTAAGAGCATTGCCTGCTCTTCCAAAGTCCTGAGTTCAATTCCCAGCAACCACATGGTGGCTCACAACCATCTGTAATGAGGTCTGGTGCCCTCTTCTGGCCTGCAGTCATACACACAGACAGAATATTGCATACATAATAAATAAATATTTTTTAAAAAATTTTTAAAAAATAAATGAAAATTAACACAGAGGTCAATGGATAGAGAATAAAAGATTCTGGAGTGCTCAGCCCTAAATGGGACATCTGTATCACACCTCTCCCCTCAAGGCTTAGGGATCTAAGTAGAAGAGGGGATAAAAGAGCCAGAGATGGTGGACGACTTCAAGGAAACTTTTCCAAACACAACAGGACAGAAGCACATATGAACTCACAACCATTGGGAGGGCATGTCCAAGACCTACAGAAGCTTGATCCAGACATGGAGGAGGGGAAGTAGGTATAAGTTCCACTGAGGAGCTAATGACATTTGATAGCTCTTCGAAGACAGAACATCTTTCCATTATTGGACATCTGGTATGTCGACCACACTCCAGGAGTAATTGGCCAATACAAAAACTGGACTCAATGGATTTGAGACAGAAAACATGAAACTGGGTAAGGAGGTAGGGAGAATCTGGAAGGAATTGTGGAAGGAACATGAATATGATCAAAATACATTATAGGAAATTCTTGAGCTATCAAAACAAAAAAAAAAGAGAAAGAAAATAGATGGTTAGATAGTCACAGGTAAGCATGTATCAACTAGGGAACACAGGCTAGATTCTGGGAGAGTAAGACCAACCTAATTAAACTAATACAACGTAACTTGAAATACCTACCAACCTTCCTTTCTTCCAAAAAAACTCTTTCAAAATAAAAGTCAAAACCAGCCACAGTGGAACATACTTGAAATCCCAGAACTAAGGGGCAAAGGATAGCCACACATTCAAGGCTAGTTTATACAACACTAGGGATTTGTACTCAGGAGCTTATAACATTGCAGGCAAGCACTCTATCAACTGAACTACACCCCCAGACCAAATGTCATCTTTTTAACAAGCAAAAAGTTCCCACTTAGAGCTTTCAAGAAAACTGAGCACTCTGAGGATCTTGGGAAGCTTTAGAAATGTCTGATCTCAAGCTTTCTCTGCAATCATTCACACTGCAGTTATAAAGAACTATTGGTTATCTATCATAAACACATTGTTCATTTCAACATTCAAGTATCAACCATGCTCTTACAGACTAAGGTTACAGCACATAATAAATGACGTTTCGGTTATGAGCCTTAGCCTTTCATTGCTGAGCCATCTCTCAACCTTAACTGACATTCTTTAAGTGAAAAAAAAACAGTTGTAATGCAATGATTTGTAGTATGAGGGAAGGGGAGGGAAAGGAGAGTATTAAATATCACAATTCTATCAATTCTAATATAAACTCCCAGAGACAATTGTAATGTTTTAAAAATTCAGTTTTTAACCAGCCAGCAGTGGTGGCGCACACCTTTAATCTCAGCCCTTGGGAGGCAGAGACAGGCAGATCTCTGAGTTCAGGGCCAGCTTGGTCTACAGAGAGAGTTCTAGGACAGCCAAGGCTACACAGAAAAATCCTGTCTGGAAAAACAAAGCAAAACAAATAAAAAACTTGGCAGCCATAAAACTTCACCACTTGGCAAAATTACTCCTCTCATGAAGCCTTTTCCATCTTTCTCTCTGGAAAGAACAGAGTTTGTGCACTGCAATGTGAAAGTTAAAAACACAAACTTTAGAGTCACACAATAGCCTGAGAAGCCACAGCCTGCCACTGTACATTGTGTGACCTGAGGAGACATTCTTAGTGCTCAAAGCCTCTGTCTACAAAGTGTTAGTTAGAAACAGTAATTATACTTTAAAGAGCTGCTCTGAACATTAAATGCATGAAAAGCTGCTAATAACAGAACCTTGCTAGTTGTAATTAATTATAAAATCTTTCAGGACACAGCACAAACACAACCTTCTGACAGAATTAGTCATTCCTCTTTCATATTACCCCCCCACACACAGCATCTTCTATTTCTTTCTTTCTTTTTTTTTTTTTTTTTTTTTTTTTGGTTTTTCAAGACAGGGTTTCTCTGTGGTTTTGGAGCCTGTCCTGGAACTAGCTCTTGTAGACCAGGCTGGTCTCAAACTCACAGAGATCCACCTGCCTCTGCCTCCCAAGTGCTGGGATTAAAGGCGTGTGCCACCACCGCCCAGCAGCATCTTCTATTTCTACATTACCAAAAATGAGACTCTACCTATTCTCCAATAAAAAATTTTAAGTTTATTTCATTTATATGCATGAGTGTTATACCTCTATGTGTGTGCATGTATGTATGTACCATACATGTGTGCCTGGTACCTGCAGAGCCAGAAGAGGGCATCAGATCCCCTGGAATTGGAGTTATAGGCAGCTGTGAGTCACTATGTGGGTCCTGGGAATAGAAACTGTGTCCTCTATAAGAACAAGTGCTCTAAATCACTGAGCCATCTCTCTAGATACCCATTTTTACATTTTGTACTTGCATAAAATTCCACACAAGAGGAGTCAGTGGTTAAGAGCACTTACTGCTCTTCCAGAGGACGTGGGCTCAATTTCTAGCACCCACATGGTGGCATACAACTGTCTGTAATTCCAATTCCAGGAGACTCTTCTGGCCTCCAAGGGCACTGCATACCTATGATACAAAGACATAGAAGTTATACACATAAAATTAAAAAAATAAATCTTTAAGCTGGGTGATGGCACAAACCTTTAATCCTAGCATCTGGGAAGAGGCAGATGGATCTCAATGGTTTGAAAACAGCCGGGTCTACAGAGCAAGTCCCAGGCTAGCAATATAGTGAGACTGTTTCAAAAACAAAGTTCACTAAAATTTCCTAGTGAGCACACAATTTGAAAGTATCCTAGTTTTTTCAGAGAAACATTTAAGACTGGATCTACAAGATGCAAGAGTTTCAAACAGCAGTAACTACCCTGCATCCTCATTCACACCTCAAAATGGGAGTGGAGGCTCAACGACCAGAAATTTCCAGGCTTCTCTCAACCAGGCAAAAAGTAAATTTTAGGGTGGAGATGGAAACAGGTTATTTTCACAGAAACCTGTGTGACCACATGGTGTGGTCAAAACAATGTGGTTACCACTAAGTAAATCCCTCTGACTGCTGATAACTGATAACTGCTGCTACTAATATGCACTCCTTAGCTATCAAACTTGAAAAGAAAGTTTTAGGCCCAACACTGAATGGGGAGAGGCACTTTATTTCCTGTCAAATGTTTGCAGAGATCAGTTTTAAATGGAAAGGTGCCATTCCATCCTCAATCAAAGGCCATACCTTGGGCACAACATTTAGAAAGTACAGGGGCTCTTGTCACACACACACCTCCCCCCCCCCGGCTTGTAAGAATATGACAATGAGTTGCTACTGGCTCTTGCTGAGAGCTCAGCTTCTATAGCTGTGATGTCAGCCAGGGAAAAGCTCACCATTTTCCCATCACTAGTTCCAGAGTACTGGAGAAAACATGGAATTAAACTAAATCATTCCTGATCACTTCCCAAAGAAATAGACTTCATATACAATCAGATTTGAGAAAATTGTGGCAGAAGATTTCAGGCACAGGCTACAATATAGGTCAGTTAGTTTGCTAGACAGCACCAGGGACCATGGCTAGGAAGAGGAGCTAGAGAGATGGCACAGCAGATAAGGGGACTGGCTGCTCTACCAGAGGATCTGGGTTTGACTCACTCAACTCCAATACCAAGGGATCTGATACACTCTTCTGGCTCTGCAGGTACCATAAATGCAGCTGGTACACAGGCACACATGTAAGCAAAACACACAGCAAACATACACAATAACAAAAAGAGTCAGCTAGGAGTAGTCTGGGACCACTCTGTTTTAAGGAAACTATTCTTTTCCAAAGAGCCAGAATTTTGTGGGATTATTTTATAAAGCAATATATGTCACAATGCATTATTCAAAACAGTATAATCAAGGGGTAGCAAAGAAGTTCAGTAGCCTGGTGTGGTGAAATAAAAAAGAAGCTTTGACAGTCTAAATATCAAAAGTTAGGAAATCACCAAATATACACTCAACAAACCAGAGTGCACACTGAAAACATGTGAAGAAACTAACAGTACCTTGTGGATGTGCACTATGTAGCTAGGTCCAGAGTGGGCCTTTATTTGTCATTATTTCCTGAACATAGCATTCTAACTGAACTAGGTATGGAATGACTGAAAGTATAGAGAACAAAGTGCCTATTACACAAAAACTACACCTTAAAAAAAGTTTTTTTTTTTTTTTTTTTTTTTGAGACAGGGAACTGACTAGCCTTCAAACTTGCAGCAATCCTCCTACTTGTTTCCAAAGTGCTAGAACTGCAGGCATGAGCCACCATGCCTGGCTTGCCATTTTAAATATGTTATCTTTTAGTGTTGAAACTCCAACCCAAGGTTTCATGCATGCCAAGAACAAACATCATCACTGAGCTACACCCCATCCCTTGTGTCATTTATAATATATAATGTGAGCATCCTTGGGGTTTCAGATGGCAAGGATAAGGGAAAGAGTCCTGTAATCAATTTCCATGGACAAAGGGATGACTGTACTGTTATATCCATATTATGAAATCATTAAAATTACACTCATAGTTTAAAGTCTCTTTCTACTGGAAAATAAACCCAATAATGGGATTTTGACTTTTAGTCATGTGCATGTCCAAAGCACTTTTTAAAAAAGCATGATACACAGCATGCTCAGTGCTGAGTATTCATGATGTGAACATGTAAACTGAAAAATGGCATGACTGTAATGAGAGTCAATACAATTTCGAAGACACATCTACAACTTAAAAATAGACAAAACTTTATGTTTATGTAATAAAAATGCCAGTCATAAAATTCTTAGAAAATTCATCTACCTTTACCATTTCTATTTGTTTCTATGTATATCTACCAAAGAAAGGCTGATTTATTGGAAAGTTACAATTTTATGTTGTTAATACTAAGAGATGCTATATGACCAGGTGGTTTACTAAGCAGCTTCAAAAATATTTAGGACAATGTTAAAATGTATACAAAATTCACTACTATTTGGTTACTAAAGCATCTTTTAAAACTACATTTGTTGTAAGTACAGTTGTTCGTGCCTGTAATCCCAGGTACCTGGGAAGCTGCTAAAGCAGAAGAATCAAAAGTTCAAGACTAGCCTCAGCAATTTAGGAATATTCTGCCTTAAAAATAAAAAGAGGGCTCCATGATAAAGGCATTCATTTGTCACTAAAGCTGACAACCTAAATTCAATCCTCAGATGCCACTTGGCGGGAGAGAACTAATTCCTGCAAGATGTCTTCAGTCCACCACATCGTGGCATGCCCAGCCCACACTCCTAAATAAACATAATAAAAAATAAAAGGTAGCTCAATGGTAGAGTGTTTACTTTCCTAGCAGATCCAAAGCTCTGGCTTTAATCCCAAGCAACACAATAACAAAACAAAGACAGCAAAACATTATATTTGAGTTATAATACTAGGCCTTGCCACAGATTGTTGTGAAATATTAGCTGAAGATGTGTTACATTTGTTTATGGTGTGGAATATTTGTTTAATGATTGCAAAGATGTGCTACATTCTTTTATGTTGCATTTGTTTAACTCTGTGAAGCTGTGTTACTTTGTCTGCCTAAACCATCTAATAAAGAGCTGAATGGCCAATAGTGAAGAGAAGGATAGGCTAGGCTGCCAGGCAAAGAGAATGGGAGAAAAAGAAAGAGAGAGGATGCTAGGGGCCAGTCACGGAGTAAGAAGAAAAGATATACAAATAGAAAAAGAGAAAAGCCCAGAGGCAAAAGGTAGGTGGAATAATTTAAGTTAACAAAAGCTGGGTAGAATTAAGCCAAACTAAGCCTGGGTATTTATTTATAAGTAAAATAAATCTCTGTGTATTTATTTGGGAGCTGGGTAGCAGGCCCCTAAAGAGTAAAGAGTTAAAATAAATAATAACTACAACAGAATGACAAGTCTAATTCTTGACATAAACTTTAAGAAATTATATCTCCCCTAATTGTTTTTGACTGCAAATGCTTACTGCCTAATAGATCATACTCTAAATAAACAGGCACAGCTGAAAACTGCCTAGATTTGAAATCTGACCCAACAGAACTTTTCCCTGTGAGCATCAGTGACCAGACCATCTCTGCTCACCTTAAAACAATCCACTAATTTACACCCTTTAACTTTCAGGGATGAAAGCCTATGGCAATCTCTAAAAATCCTAAATAAAGTAAGTGCCACAGAAATGTCAGGAAGCCTCCCCACAGACACTGTACCTCTGAATGCTGTTCTCCACTTCCAGTGTCGGATCCGGAGTGCTGCCCATTCACATCCTCCTCACCATCTGACCCCGAATCCCGCTCGTCCTGCACTGGGGTAGCACCACCATCATCTGCTTAAAACAAAACAAAACCCCACTTAGGGTGTAAGATGGGTGATATCTGTAATAATGTTTACAAGTACAGTTAAAAATGACCACCTACAGTTAAGATGAACAAACCGAATATAAGAGCCAAAAGTTACTACCATTGAAGAAGCATAGCTAATGAAGCAAATGTTCTGAAAAAAAAAAAAATAGAAAACATATAAATACCAACAACTATTACCATGTAGTGTGGCACATATAGCAATAAAAATATTTCATAAAGATGAAGCCTAGAAAAAACACTAAATGCCAAGTCAAAGTCATCTAAATAGTTTCAATTTTTTTATTGTCTATCTTTCCATGGCACTTACCATGAACCGTCCCCTAACCTATCAATACCTTAAAAATACAAAATAAAATTATGCTTGAGAGGTATTTAGGTACATTGAAAGACATGACTCGATTAGCAATTTAAGAAATAAATAAGTAGTCAGGTGGTGGTAGCGTACACTTTTAATCCCAGCACCGGGGAGGCAGAGACAGACCAAACTCTGAATTCGAGGCCAGCCTGGTGGTCTGCAGAGCAAGTTCCAGGACAGGCACCAAAGCTACACAGAGAACTCCTGTCTCGAAAAACAAAACAACAAAAAAAAAGTAAATAAAAATTAAATGAAACAGTCACCTACAAGAAAGTCAAAGTAGCAATACAAAAATAGGTGACTCTGATACTAATGAGATATTCTATTCACCTGAAGAGCAAAGTTTATAGCTGAGCATGGTACACGTCTTTAATCCCAGAGCCTGTCCTGGGATAGACGAGGTTGGCCTCGAACTCACAGAGATCCGCCTGCCTCTGCCTCCCAAGTTCAGTCATTAGCAACTGAAGTCAGAACAGAAGACAGCATTAAGCTTAACCACCTACTACAGTACTTAATGCTTAACTATCTATTGCAGTACTTTTGATACAGAAAGTCCAAAAGAAATCAGCACACAGCTGATTTGCCCATCCAGGCCCTCGCCTCGTTCATCTTTACATCTAATGTGCCTAGCATAGTGGAGCCGACTTCGTGCAGAAGGCACGAATTCACTCTAAGTACCCGGGACTCGTCCCTTGTTTTAAAATACGTCTGTAAACTTAAAGCTCCTGCGCGTTCTTCCCGGGAAGCCCGCATTACAGGAGAAGTTAAACTAGCCCTAACTGGTGAAGAGTCTAGAAGGTTCCCTGTCGCCACCAACGACCAGTTTTTTTTAAGGATCCTGGAACAGTTCAACTGGCAATTCCCTTAAAAGGGCAGCCCTCTTCCCTCGCAGGCAGGGGTGACAACCTGAGGAAAACCCCTTGGGGAGCCGGGCAGACCTCTCCGAGGTCGCAGCTCCCGCCCCGCCGGTACCCCCGGGGTACAGTCTACCGGGTACCGTCTAGCCCGGGGCCTCTCCCCTCCGTGCTGGGGCCCGAGGCCGAGCCGCAGCCCGGTCCACCCGTCCCGACCCACCTGACTGGTCCCCGCTGTAGTACTCCGAGTCCATGGCGGGCGGGCTCTCGGCGGGGAGTGTCCGCGACACGCGCCGCCCCCGTCACGTCCTTCCTGGCCGAGTGACCTCCCTCGGCGGCGCCGCGCCTCGGCCTCGTCCGAGGGTCCGGAGAAGTCGGCCGCGGCCGGCGCAGACGCCCCGACCCCGACACGCCAGCTACCCGAAAGGGCCGTACCTCACAGGCCGGCAAAGTGGAGGCCCGCGCGCAACTTCCCAGAAGCACCTCTGGGGCCAAAATGGCGCCTGCCCACGACCCCCAGAGAAACGCAGTGCGCAGGCGCCGTCACCCTTCCGTCGGCCAATCAGAAGGTGCTATGGTTCTCTGACGCCATGGCAGCGTCGGGAAGGAGACTGCTGGGAGAATTGAGTGGGAGCGGGAAGTTCGGCTTCAGATAAATATCGACCTCGGGCCGGATTTGGTCTGTCAACAGTAGGAGTGATGTTACTCGCTTACCTCTGTGTTCGAGCTTGCTTTGAGGAACATTTGAGTTTCTGCGAAAAATGAGAACCCGTTAAAATTGCATTTTAACATTCGGCCAGTTCCAATTCCCGCCCTAAATTCTGAGAGAAAGTAGCGCGTTGTTCTCTGGGACTTGTAGTTCTAAGGTTAGAGAGCGCTGATGAACTGTTGTATGGCGTTCTCCAAAGCGTCTTTCCTGTGCGGAATCTCAGGTTGAATTCCCTTTGCCGAGAAAGTTAAAAAATGGATAAAAGAAAGTCATGAAATAAAGTGATTGGTACTTATGAAACATCTTATTTCCTTTCTTTACAAAATAACTAGAGTGCAACTGAAAAACTATTTGGTCATCAAGTATAGATCTTTGTCTCAAGAGCTCCTTGATAGCCGGGCGGTGGGCACACATCTTTAATCCCAGCATGGCAGAGGCAGGCAGGATCTCTGAGTTCGGGCCAACCTGGTGTAGACAGTGAGTTCCATGACAGCCAGGGTTACTCAGAGAAACCCTGTCTCGAGCCCCTACACACACACACACACACACACACACACACACACACACACACACACACGGAGGGAGGGAGGGAGGGAGGGAGGGAGAGGGAGGGGAGGGAGGGAGAGGGAGGGGAGGGAAGGGAGGGGGAATTAAAACCTTGTTAAAGAAGCAAGTAGCTAGCCGGGCGATGGTGGCGCACGCCTTTAATCCCAGCACTCGGGAGGCAGAGGCAGGCGAATCTCTGTGAGTTCGAGACCAGCCTGGTCTACAGAGCTAGTTCCAGGACAGGCTCCAAAGCCACAGAGAATCCCTGTCTCGAAAAACCAAAAAAAAAAAAGCAAGTAACTACTCAAACTCATTTGGTTCCAGGACTCTGAGGACTCTGAGTGATCTTTTAGGAGTCCTCAGTCAGGAAGAGTTGAGTGGTAGTTGAGGAAATAATGACGTGTATTCTTTGCTGCAACAAATTAGAGAGGAATTTCAAAACACAGGAGATAGATTGGAGGTTAGATCTATCATGAGAAGGGGTCCAATAAAAAGAGTTGTTGATGTTCCACAAGTCTGATAGGAAGTCTCTAGTTCGTGATCCTTTTTTTTTTTTTTTTTTTTTGAGCTGCCAGGCTTTCTTAGCCACCTGATAAATCCGTGAATAAGCAACATTCCACCCCTAACATAGCACAGATCCCTCTCTTCTCTGTGGTAATGAGATTTAATCCCCATCTATTTTGTAATACCATGACTGCCAGGGAGTCCAACTGAGTCTGGCATTTTTCTGTACTGTCCTGTGCCAGTGTCAGATCAACCTTGATTCGTTGAGGAAATTGGCTATGCCGTACTTGTTGGAGTCCAATGACCCTAGGAGTGGAATATGTCAGCCCATTTGATTCAGATAGGGGTGGGCTGTTGGTTTTTGTTAGCCCAAGAGATGGTTATAAGAACTGAGATTAAATATACAGTTTGGCACCTGGGGTAATCGATAGCTAGCAAGAGAAGAGGTCATTGGGACATTCAAAATAGGTGCCATTAGGGACTTTTGAGTTGGAAATTAGCCTGGTGGAGTTATGATGGCCCACAAAATAGCCGTAGCCACAATTTGTACAGACCAGACATGGAGGCAGGGCTTGAATGTGGAATCCTTGGTTAAAGGGATTTTAACTAAGTCTGGTCCCAAGTATGTAACTTGTCTTGCTCTCAGGCAGATCCAACAGTATTTTCCTAGGTCAGGCTGAATTTTAGAGAGCATTTAATGGCTACTATTTACGAGGACAAGCATTTGAAGGAGAGGAGCATTGATATTCAAGGGGGTAGGTTAGTATTTGACTGGCTTGAGTTTTCTGAGTAGGAATTTTATCATTAGAGAAAGGGATCAAGACTCCTTGTAGATCCAAGTATGAATGGGGACAGAGATGTCTATATTTTTTACCTATTGTCTACTCAGAGACTTTTTGCAATTATACCAGACAGTAATCTTAAAGCTTAACCATCATTTTACTTTTACAGGATCCCATAGAAAGAACCTTGCCCCCACGACAGCTGGAAGTAATTCTAGAAGACAACGTCCCCTCTGCCAGCAAAGTTTGTCCTCAGGGTTAGGGACATCAATTAGGGGTTGATTATAACTGTTATAGGGTTGGAGTTTGGGATGGAAATTATGTAGCTCAGGGACTTTGATAAAAAAAGAAAACTGGATGGGATAATAGGTAGATTAGTGTGAGCTTATTCACACTAATAATACTGTGTAATAGAGCGAATACTTATGAGCTATCATTTATAAGCAATTTACGTTGGTATAGATTCTTATATAGTGATACAAATTCAAATTATATTGAATATGCTCCTACTTCTGTTTACAATATTTGTACACCTAGGCAAAGTATTTTGTCATATTGTATGCATGCATGCTTTTACCTCTGCTTAAGACATTTTGTATATTGATACAATTTTAGGATATATTTATCATACTGCACTATAAATTTCTAGCACTGATCAAGATACTTATACATTGTTTATATTTTGAGGTCATTGTCCTCATTTGCTGCACAGTTGTTTAAAGATTCTAATATGAAGTCTTAGTCTTTAAGCTATATAGATACTAAGAATTATAGGTCTGATGGAGGAGCTACTTTCATTGGTTAATAAAGAAACTGCCTTGGCCCATTTGACAGGCCAGCCCTTAGGTGGGTGGAGTAGACAGAACAGAATGCTGGGAGGAAGTGAGGCAATCACCATGCCGCTTCTCTCTGGGTCAGACGTGATGAAACTTTGGCTCAAGATGGACGTAGGCAGCCGGGCAGTGGTGGCGCATGCTTTTAATCCCAGCACTCAGGAGGCAGAGGCAGGCGGATCTCTGGGAGTTCGAGGCCAGCCTGGTCTACAATAGTTAGTTCTGAGACAGGCTCCAAAGCTACAGAGAAACCCTGTCTCGAAAAAAAAAAAAAAAGATGGACGTAGGCTAGAATCCTTCCTGGTAAGCTACTGCCTCATGGTGCTACATAGATTATTAGAAATGGGTTAGTCGAGATGTGAGAGTTAGCCAAGAAGAGGCTAGATATAATGGGCCAGGCGGTGTTTAAAAGAATACAGTTTCCATGTAATTATTTTGGGTAAAGCTAGCTGGTGGCTGGGAGCCGGGTGTCAGGAACGCATCCCGCAGCTCTTACTACAATAGGTCAATAGTTATCCATGTTTGTCATAGTTAGACTAATCAGGATTTTTAGATACATAGAGATTGCATTCCACATAGATAGGTAATCTTCAACCACTTCAAAGAACTGTAGAATATGGTATTTAAATAACTCAGGGCTCTGTTGACATGAGACACAATTGCTTCTGGCAGCACCAGTTTATTCCTGAGAGAATGTTGAGCACCAAAAACACTCCACTTGGAGCTTGTTTTCTGCTTGGCAAAACTGGCAAGGAACTGCCTATGCCTCAACCACTGACAAAATGCACAGTGTCTGGACAGGACAAGCAGGATACAAGAATAAAGCCTGTCAAATCTTGCCAAAACAGGGTTAGACAGTTGTGAAACCGTTTCTGCCCCTGAAAATGGTCTGTTAGTTACTTTAGGCCTTATCCAAAGTTGGTTGCTCCAACATTGCAAATGAGACTTTGGGTGATTGCCTAGGTAACCAGTTGTCTCTGTCATTTATTGCACATGTTGGAAGCTGCTTTATTGCACTTCCTGTTTACTCATGTAATATTATTTTTCTTCTCAGGTCTTTGATAGGGTTGAAGACTAGATAGTCATAGTTACTTTCCTTTCGTGACTTGGCCAAGACATTTCTAATATAGTTTTGTATTAGGCTTAGAACTCTCTTAGACAAAAGGGAGAGGTGCTGTGGGAACTCCTTCAGCAAATAGCCTTTAAGTTACCAGACCACTTGGGTATGGTTTCTTTTTTTTTTTTTTTTTTTTTTTGAATTTTTTGAGACAGAGTTTCTCTGTAGTTTTTTGGTTCCTGTCCTGGAACTAGCTCTTGTAGACCAGGCTGGCCTCGAACTCACAGAGATCTGCCTGCCTCTGCCTCCCGAGTGCTGGGATTAAAGGCGTGCGCCACCACCGCCCGGCTCTGGTCTCTTATACTATAAACGCAGCCATAAAGCTTGTGTATGAGGGGTTGTGCATGCGTGTGATCTCTTTCCACTACTGGATTCAGTTCCTGTTGCCTGTTCGTGCAGAGGACTGTGATCTGCAAATCTACACCTGAATAAAGAACCCTTTATTATACTCAATTCTGAGATAGGGTGGGATTACTTTATAGCATTCATCTTCAATAAGTCTTCTCTAGTATGTTATCCTATAGCATATGGTCAGCCTTTCAATCATATGCATGAGGAACACTAAATGAACTGAGCAGTTTGTATTTATATATTTATGTGTTTATATGTGTAACAACCACAAAGAATAAGAGGCCATGATTTTGAGAGCAAGAGAGTAGGGGATAGAAGAGGATGGAGGGAAGAAAAGGAAGGGAGAAAATGATGTAATTATATTTTAATTTCAAATAAACAAACCTAATAAAGTGATTTAAGAAAAATCAGCTTATTTTAGCTCATATCTTGGGGTCCTCTAATGTGGTAAGGGTTTGAAGCAAGAAGCAGAGTGATGAATGCTAGACTTGCCCCTTTCTCTTTTTTATTTGGTCAGGCAAGTAGGGTGGGTCTTCCCACTACAGTTAACCTAATCTGGATAATCCTTCACAGAGATGCTCAGGCGCTAACCCAATCCAGATACTTCCTTATAAACATGCCCAGAGGTCAACCCAATCCAGACACTTCCTTATAAACATGCCCAGAGGTCAACCCAATCCAGACACTTCCTTATAGACATGCCCAGACACTAACCCAATCCAGATACTCCCTTATAAACATGCCCAGATGCTAACCCAATCCAGATACTCCCTTATAGACATGCCTAGACACCAACCAAATCCAGATATTCCCTTACAGACATGCTCAGATGCTACCCAATCCAGATACTCCTTTATAAACATGCCCAGAGGCCAACCCAACCTAGACACTTCCTTATAGATATGCCCACATGCTAACCCAATCCAGACACTCCTTTATAGACATGCCTAGACACTAATCTAATCCAGATACTACCTTATAGACATTCTCATAGAATCTTAGAATCTTAGATGGTTCTAAAGACTGTCAAGTTGACAATATTAACCACACAGGCTGCAGTGGCACACGCCTGTACGTACCATTACTCAGCAAACAGAAGCAGGAGGATCAGAAGCTCAGTGTCTTCCTTGGCTATGTAGCCTGTTTGAAGCAAGCTTGGGCTACGTGAGAGACTTTCTTAAAATAAAAGGGAGGGAGGGACTGGATAGATGATTCAGTCACTAAGAGCTCTTGTTTGCTCTTTCAGAGGATCAGAGTTTGGTCCCCACTACTCCTGTGAGCCGCATACATCTGCCTGAAACTCCAGATCTGGGGATACAGTGCCCTCTTCTGGCCTCTGCACGCACCTGCACATGAGTAATAAAAACACACATGCTCACATACCCTCTTCTCGTCTAGGGCTGTCACCAGAGCTTCCTAGTTTCCCCCTTCCCAGAACAAAACACTTGGGGCTCATTGCTTTAGTGTTCTGTTTAAAAGACTGACAGCTGAGAGGAAGGGCACAGTGTCTCTCCTTAGACTGTCATAGTTACACGGCTCTACTTATTTTGTCTAAACAAGCTTTCATTGCTACTTTAACTGTCCACCTCCCAAAGACCCTAGAACAGGGGTTCTCAACCTTCCTAATGCTGCAACCCTTTAATACAGTTCCTCATGTTGTGGTTATACCCGCCCCCAAGCATAAAATTATTTTTATTGCTACTTCACAACTGTAATTTTGCTCCTGTTATAAACTGTCATGTAAATAAATATTTGTGTTTTCCAATGATCTTTTGGGGTCACGACCCACAGGTTGAAAGCCTCTACCCTAGAATCACTTCAGAACCAAATCAGATATCAGGGCTGCCAGAAGACCTCTGACATCCCTGGCCTTCGGTAAGGATGAAACCGTTAAGAGTTCCAAGGATATTTCTGGCTTTTAGTCAAAAAGGAAACTGGCTATACTTCTCTCCTGTCTTTTTACCGTAACCTGCCTAGTCAATTTCTACTTCCTGTCCTTATCATCCCTTCTGAAGAGGAAATCCTAACTGGCATTGTGGGGTTGGGACAGTGACTGATCTGTCTTCTCACAGCTGAACTCGGGGTGTCAGGCATGGCAATATCAGAACATTTGTCCAGCATGCCTGTTTAAAAGAACTCGATTGTCACATATGTAGAGGAAAGGAAGTTCCTTCATTGGTGCCTGGAAAGGATTTTAAAATGGAATCTCTTTGTGGGCTCACAAGAGCCTCCATAGATGGGCTCAGTAGACACACTCTCTTCTCCTAAAAGTGGCCAGTGGGAAACATCCATTGAAAACACAGAATTGGGGCCTGGAGATATGACTCAGCAGGTAAGAGTACTTGCTATACCAGTATCAGACCTGAGTTCTGATCCCTAGTGCCCATATAAAACAGCTGGATTTGGTTGCGTGCATGACTGTAACCCCAGCATTTGGGGGGGATGAAGACTGAGGGATCACTGGGCCTTGTTGGTTGTCAACCTAGTTCTAAGTTCAGTGAGAGGCCCTGTCTCAAGGAAAGGAGGTGGAGTAGTGGCTCTCAGCCTTCCTGATGCTGCGACCCTTTAAAACAGTTCCTTATGTTGTGGTGGACCCCAACCATATAATTATTTCACTGCTACTTTGTAACTGTAATTTTGCTGTTATGAATCATGATGTGTTTTCTGTGTTTTCCAATGGTCTTTGTGAAAGGGTTTGTTACACCCTAATGGCACAGCGACCCACAGGTTGAGAATTGCTGAGATGGAGCCTGGTGAAGTTGTCTGGCTTCTAAATGTGCATACCTGTACATGCATGTGCACACACCCCACAGACATGTACATATAATACATCCATACACAAAATTAATTTTTTAAAAAAAACTAAAGAAAATGCAAAAATAACTGTTTATTGATAGTTCTTTTGCTTATTTGTATTAAGGAAGTCTCAATATGTAGCCCTTGTTGGCCTGGAATTCACTATGTAGACCAGGCTAGTCTCAAATTCTTAGAGATCCATCTGCCTTTATCTCCCAAGAGCAGGGATTAAAGGTGTGAGCCATCAGGCTGGCTGCTGCTGGTTCTTATGAAATGAACAAGGACAGTTTCAGGAAGGGTACACAGTCACACCCAATCCTTGATATAATCAAGAGTTAAATCTGCTCAAAAGGCTGAGCTTTAAGCAGGGAATGCCATCAGCAGAAAACAAAGCAGCTCATATTTACACTGATAGTCATTATGTAATAAGAGCAACATAGAAACAAAAAGAATGTCTAACCTCCTCCAGCCAACCTATGCAAAATAGTTAGCAGATCTTAGAACTGCTAGATGCTATCTATACATTTGTCTAAACAAGTAGTCATCATTAAAATCCCAGAACATTCTAAAGCAAGAACTGAAGAAGCAAACATCATAATTGGGCTGATGGAGCAGGAAAAGGACCTACACTATATAAAACTTCCAAGAGCACTAAGAATGGAGTCCATTGGCTGGCTGTTCGTAGCGGTCCAGAACTCCATCTCCCTTAGCTGATAACACGGAGAGAGTGGATCTCTTGAATGAATATAAGATTTTTTTTCAACAGTCTCAAGGGACATTGTGACCTGCTAAATATGTCAGAGAGCCACAGTCTCCAAAATTTAAGGATTAGCTGGGCAGAGCTACCAACTGCGGACATAGAGCCCAGTTTTGTGCCTCACTCTGGGAGTGTATTGCTTGGTGAGCTGGAACAAGCCATCAGCGTTCTGTCAGCCTCAGTTTCCCCACATGACAAATAAGGGGTATGTGTTCAAGTAGAAAGTTCAAGTCCTCTTAGTTGAATTATTCTAAATCCGGGGAATTTCGATCTTTAATTCTGACCCCGACTCTTGTACTGAACCACTAGGTGGCCCTATATGAGCAGAAACAGACAAAACCCCTCCTTCCTAACACTTGGTCTGCGCGCTCTTTCTCAGGTGCCACTACACACTGAAGCTACCAATGCCAGTGAGGAGGAGCTTTTGCAGCCGTTTCCACGGGAGAATGTCAGTGTAGAAACAGGTTTAGGACACTATAGACCTAACGCGAACCTCTGCCCCAACCCATGCACACTCAATTTCAGAAAATTTTACACTTGATTTAGGAGCCCCTAGTACCCTGATAGGGCATATTTGAGTTTCCTTCTGGAGAACATTATTGTGTGAGCTGGAGTGGTCTAGGAGGAAAGTATCTGTCATCCATGTAGGTCAGCTCCATCCAACTGGTTAGAGATCCAGAAAGAATAAATGAAGGTGAACTGATCTGTTTTGTGAAATCTGGGACAGAAATTTTCTGCTGCTTTGAACACCAGACCCCCAAGCTGTCTCACCTTGGACTCTGAGATTTGCATCATGAATCCTCAAGTTTCCCAGGAGTTTGAGGCCTCTGGCTGTTGGCTGAACCAACTTAGAAGCATCCCAGGGTCTCTAGTTGGCAGATGGGTTGAGATGTAGCTCAACTTCCATAAGCTTCTTTAAAAAAATCACGACTTATTTTTAATTTTATGTATAAGTGTTTTGCCTGAATGCATGTCTGCTTGCCTGGTGCCTGTGGAAGTCAGAAGATGGCATCAGATCCCTTAGAACCGAAGTTACAGGTGGTTGTTAGCTGTCACGTGGCTGCTGGGAATCGAATCTGGGTCCTCTGCAAGAGCAACCAGCATCCTTAACTGATGAACCATTGCTCTGACCCCTCATCAGCTTCTGTAATCACATGATCCAATTTTCCTGGCAAATCCTATATTATAGCAAAATTAGCGAACTCTTAGCCAAACTAACCAAAAGAAAGAGAAGACCCAAAATTTGAGATGGAAGAGGGCATTATAATAGAGGCAGCTGAAATCCAGAGGGTCACTAAGAAATACTTTAAACAGTGCATATTCTGATATATTTAAAATCTACAAAATTAACAAATTTCTAGATACATATGACCTACCAAAATTAAGTCAAGAGAATATAAATAACATAAACAGATCTATAACAAACAGTGAAATTAAGGCAGTAATAAGGAGTCCTACACTTAATACAATAAAGCCCAGGACAGGATGGATCTACAGCTTAATTTTACCAATATTTAAAGATGAACAGCCTAGTGTGGTGGTCCATACCTTTAATCCAGCACTTGGGAGGCATTAGCAGGTGGATTTCTGAGTTTGAGGCCAACTTGGTCTACAGAGCAAGTTCAGGGACAGCCAGGACTACACAGAGAAACCCTGTCTCCAAAAAACCATAAAAATCAATACCAGTTTTCCTCCAACTGAAAGGAAAGGGCCATTGCAAATTAATTTCACAAAGACAGCATAACCCTTATTCCAGAACTGGATGAACACACAAGGAAAGAAGGAAAGCAAATGTGGAACGATTCCCTTGATGAATACTGATGCAAAAATTCTCAACAAAATGTTTGCAAACCAAATTAAAAAATCACATTTAAAAAAAAACACACACCATAACCAAGTTGGCTTTATTCCAGGCATTCAAAGAAAGCTTAACACATGAACATGAAAATCGTACAGATTTCACTGTACAGAAGTACAGAAATCACTGGCCAGAAACTGTAGTTGAAACATTGAGCTATAAGTTCAGTAAAAGAGACTGTTAGAAACCTAAGATGGAAGGGCAAGTGAGATGGTAAAGGTCCTTGCCTCCACGGCTGACAACCTGAATTTAATCCCAGGGACTCATACAGTAGAAAAAGAGAAGTTACTCCTGCAAGTTATCCTCTGACCTCCACATTCTGTTACACGCCTTTCTCAACAAATATATAAATTCAATTAAAAAATAAAAGTATTAAGTTTAGTTCTCTGTGCATTAACTTCTTCAACCATAAGTTAGGAATAGCAATAATATTTATCTAACAGCTGCTATGATGATTAAGATCATATTAATAGTGATTCCTAGTACATAACATATATTGTCAACATTATTTAATTAGGTTCAATGAAGATACAAAAGAACCTAATCCATGATTCCTGTATTAGTCTGTTTTTCTTTGCTATACTGAAATGCTAGAGACCAAATGTTTTAATAAGGAAATTGTTTGTTTGTATCCTAGGAGAGCTTTAATTTGTTATGGAGCTAAAGATGACCTTGAACTTTTGATAACCTTCCAGGTGCTAGAATTAAAAGTATGCACCTTCTTGTTTATCCAGTGCTGGGTCCTGAACCCAGGGCTTCATGCATGCCAGGCAAGCCCTCTGCCGACTGTGCATGGCAGGTGAGCTGCCTGTTCTAGTCACATTGCTGTGTACACCAAAACCGCGAGTTTCAGTGACTCGGCATCGAAAGTTTAGTTCTTGTTCTTGTCAATAACTTTGGCTTCACTAACAGGGCGGAAGTGGCATTGGACTTTCTATAATCCAGTTCTTCTCCACCCTCCTAATGCTGTGACCCTTTAATATAGTTCTTCATGTTACGGTGAAGACAGTGTTATAAAGTTATTTTCTTGCTACTTCATAACTTTAATTTGCTACTGTCATGAATAGTAATGTAAATATCTGATATGCAGAACATCCGCTATGGGACCCTGCGAAAGTGTTGTTCTGCTCCCAAAGGGGTTGTGACCCACATGTTGAAAACCACTGCTATAATCAGTCAGGGGATTCCATTTCTTTCCAATGGCTTTGCTGTTCACGATGAGGAATTTGGTTCTACTTCTGTATGCTAACAGAGCAAGGAAGGGAGGCTGCAGGTTGGCACAGGTTTCAAATGAAGTTTCTGTGACTTCAGTCTGGTTTGTCTCCTCTGCAAGTAATGTTGAATTTTGATTGCCACTGTGGCAGAGTTGAGAGGTGGGGCCTTTAGAGACAATTAGGTCTATAAAAGAATTGTTAACAAAGCAAGGCCAAGTGAGGACACATCCCTCAGTCTGTGCTCCCTGCTGGTCTGAAGACTTCCACCTTTGCCCTCACCAATGAAGTGGGTGCCCTTTTCTTCCAGCATGTCTTCCATCAGAATGCAGACCATAGCATTGATGAGCACGCCAACAAAGGGAGGCTTTGAAACATAAAGCAGACACATGAGAACAAGAAACAATTCCTCGCCTCTCAGGGGCCAGTGGGACAGTCCCATCTACTAGCTGTCGGCCTGGGACTGGGGACTCAGTCTGAGGATAAGTCTCAAGTTACTCCTCTTGGATGGCAAGCTATGGCTCCACCCGACAGACAGACTCTTAGTTTCTGCTGTGCTTGACTAACACTATCAGCAGATAAATGTAAATTGTTCATGATCTTGATCTTTTTTTTTAAAAGGCATGTCCAGGTGCTAGATAGACGTCTCTGTGGGTAAGAACACTGTGTGAGCATGAGGAGCAGTTTGGATTACAGCCCCACATAAAAAACTGGGTGTGGAGGGGAAACCCCAGTGCTGGAAGCTGGGGGAGACAGAAGGATGGTTGGAGCTTGCTGGTTCTCAGCCTAGCTCCAGGTCTCGGGAATAAGGTGGAGCGTGATAGAGCAGGACCCCTGATGTTCTCTTCCGGCCTCTGCATCTGTCTCCCCACGAGCATGGGCCAACACCACACATAAGCACACACGTGCACACACACCCCCACACACACACACACACAATGTGACCCTCATGAATTGTGACTCATCTCTCCCCGTGCTTGCTTTTCCTTTCCATTTTCACCATTCTATGACGCTCCTGCCAAATGCCGTCGACACGCCCTTGAAGTTCGCAGGCTCCGGAACTGGCAGGCAAGAGCAGATTCTTTCCTTTATGAATTTAGCTATGGAAAAGAGAACACACAGAAGTATGATACCTACATGTGCTCTATGTCAGCTCCTCGGCATGCATGAGGCTGGGAAGAGGATTACAACAGTAGACCAGGAGAAAAGGGAAGCTGGTCTTCGTACACAGCAAGTGCTCCTGGGAGGGGTAGGAAATCTATCTCAGGGCTTAGTGGCAACTCATTGAAAGTGCTTACCTAACATGTACAAAGTCTTGAGTTCCATCCCCAGCACCAGTGATGACTATATTGACAAATAAATTAGTTAGATATGTGTAATCAAATATCTCTTAACAACAAGCCAGGAACACAGCAACAGCATTTGCCTCAAGCACTGAGATTTCACACAGCCAAACTTTGTTTTTCCCTCGCAAGCCTTTCAGGCTCTTTAGAGCAGTAAGAGCGGAAGCTGGGGGCGTGGCTTTGATAAGTGCTCTCTGCATACGTATGAGAGCCCAAGTTCAGATCCCCAGCACCACCGTATAAGAGCCATGCATGAGCATTGGGTCCCAGTGCTGGGAAGGTGGAGATAGAGGGGTCTTGGGGCTCTGTATAGAGAAGAAAGTTTACACTGAGTACCTCTCCCCCACACCCTGTTGCCTTGGATGACCCTCTGAGAGCACCTCAGAGGCTTTGTGATCATAAACCATCATTAGCCGGGGGCCCTTTCACCCTAGGCTGAGAGCGAGGAGGCTATCTGATTCACCAGGACTTTGGTTCTTATGCCCATCTGTTCTAGAAGAGCTGGATCAGGGCTGCTGGTCTGGAAAGATAAGCACTGTGCATAAGGACTTCAAAGTCCTCTACTGACCATTTCCTGAGTCTTCCCTCCTCGATGAACCTTCCTGCCTCCTAAGGCAGCCATGGGCAGGGTTCACATTCCAAGAAGACGTTTGCCTGACCCTGCTGGCCTCTTTCTTATCCTAGCCTTTATGGCTCCTATGACCCATCCATGGTTCCCAACTAGGTGTGCCTCTGTCCCTCCAGAGACACTTGGCAATCATGACTGGAGACATTGTGACTTGTCACCACTAGGTAAGGCACCTTAGTCAGTGTACTCGTTACTTTCCTTATTGCCGAGATGAAACACTGGATAGAACACTTGACATGTTTTAGAGGCTTTCAGAGAAGAGCGGGATGGTTACTACTGTCAACTTGACTGGCCATGTCGGATCACTTAGACCGTCTTGAGACGGTTCATGTCTAGGAGGGATTTTATTGCTTGCTTTTCACTCTGGAGACAAGACTGGCCTTGAACTCAGGGGTAAGTTTATTTTTAAATCCCAGAAGGAGTATGGAGTCGCCCTCACAGTTGGAAGTCAATAGCTTCAGAGCCTGAGAGAGCCCTCATGCTCTGCATCCTGGGCCAGGAAGCTGGTGCCCAGTTTGCCTTTCCCTTTTAGGAAGTCTGAAGCCCCACCCCACAGAATGGTTCTGCCCACAGTGAGGGTGTAGAGGCCCCACCCCACAGAATGGTTCTGCCCACAGTGAGGCTGTGATGCCCACCTCAGAGGCCCCACCCCACAGAATGGTTCTGCCCACAGTGAGGGTGTAGAGGTCCCACCCCACAGAACGGTTCTGCCCACAGTGAGGATGTAGAGGTTCCACCCCGTAGAATAGTTCTGCCCACAGTGAGGCTGTGATGCCCACCTCAGAGGTCGCACCCCACAGAATGGTTCTGTGCAGCAAGGCTGTGATGCCCACCTCAGCTAACCTACTTTAGAACTCCTTCACAGGTCCAGACGTTTGTCTCCTAAGTAACTCTAGATCCAGTCAAGTTGATAATCAATGTTGACTATCACAGTTTCTTCTCAAAGTCTCTGAAATAGGATGTCTCAGGCTGGACCTGGTGGTACAGGCCTGTAACCCCAGTCAGTTTGTGGGATGCTAAGACAGGAGTGTTGCAAGTTCAAAGCTAGCCGGGGCTACAGAGTGAGTTCAAGGCAGATTCTGGGCAACTTAGTGAGAACCTGTTTCAAAACCAAACATTTAAGTTTGTCTGGATTCACTTCCAGCAAGAAGGAGTAGGAGGAGCAGGAGAAGGAGGGGGCATGAGGAGCAGGAGGAGGAGGATGGAGGGGAATGTCCCATCATGGTAGGTGGGAGAGGATGGAGTCAGGATTCAGTGGGACTGGCACATTGTAACCCAGTGCAATAGGCCCTGGGTATGGCATCAGACTTTGGGCCATAGTTTATCCCTGTACCTTTGGACATATGACTTGAGCAAGGTTTTCCGTTCCTTTGACCATAGCTTTCTTTCTATGACATGAGGATAAACAACCTTCATAAGCAGTGTTTTTGAAAAGGACTGAAAGAGACCGCATTGCAAGGAGGCCAGCATGAAGAACAGACTTGTTACCCCAGTTCTGTAAAACACTGCGAAGAGTAGCTGTATAGAGTTAATGACTAGCGTGGCTGTTATAAACCAGATGGGAAACTAGAAGGAGGCTATGGTGGTAGAGCTGAAATGGACCCTGCACTGGGCTGTTCCTGCTGCTGTAATGACACGACAGTGGCTCGTCATTGGATAGTGTGGCCCATGGCCATTTTCTGCCTCATCTCAGAAATGCCATTTAAAGGCTAGCAGAGGATGGGGCTGGGGAGATGGTCCAGTCAGTAAGTGTCTATTGCGCAAACACGAGGATCCATAGGACTCATGGACAAAGTTGGCAGCAGCATGCACCTATACTCCCAGCACTGGGGAGGCAGAGATAAAACGATGTCTGGGGCTTTCATTGAGAGAGTCCGTCTCCAAATATAAAGAAGAGACGTGGCTGAGGTGAAGCCCCACGAGTAAAGTGCTTGTCATGCAGTGGTAAGGACCCGAGTTTGACTCTCTCGACCTCACATAGAAGCTGGTCACAGTGACTCTCATTTGCAATCCCGTCAGCTCACTTAAAGCAAGATACCCCAGAAGCTCACGAGCCAACTGGCTTATCACAATCCACTGAAAAAGAGACCGTGTCTCAAAAAGAAGAACAGACACCCGAGCCTGTCCTCTGATTTCCACATGTGTCCTTGACGTGCAAGCATGCACACTTACACACATAAAGGCACCTCCACATCCATAAACACATCATACAAACAAAGATTTTTAAAAGTGAAAAATAAGGTGAAGAAGTGATAGAGGAAGACACTCCAGCCTGACCTCTGACCTCCATGCAAACACAAATACCTACATAGACACGCATGGGCACATGAGCACAAACCACAAACATAATAAAAACTAAAGGTTAGTATAATATTTGCCTTATGGGCAGAATTTTTGAAATAGCACTAGGTTGGGAGAGAGCCAACTTGGTTTCCAGGCTGGCCCAGAAGGACCTGCGCTATATGTCCTTTCCCTCTCTTTGATTTATAAAGCTTGGGGTCCTTCAGACATAGGTCCAGGGGAACTGTCTGTCAGGGTATCTGCCCCGCCCACTCACCTCTGACTCACATAGCAGGGAGGCCAGGTCCCCGCAGTCACATGCCCTCCTTGGGATGGGGCAGAGGGCTTGCATGCTATTTGAGAAAGGATGGCAACAAAGCATTTGGTCAGTAGTGCCTGGCTTGTAAGTTCCCCTTTAGGCCTTCCTGAAGCACAGCCTTGTGCACAGATCTGATCTTTGCAGTGCTATGTAGGATAGCAAATGACCAAATGCCTCCAAATCTTTGTCCAGGGAGTCGTGACTCTATGAGAGATTGCAGAGGAGACAAGTTTGCACATCTGTCAAGTGAAGTGTGTGTGCACACATGCACACATGCTCACTCACTCGCTTGCACGTGTGTGGAAGACAGAGGACATGCTTGGGTGTTTTTCCTTGGGTGCTGACCACCTTGCTTTTTGAGACACTGTCTCTCACTGGCCTGGAACTTTCCAAGCAGGCCAGACTGACTAGCTAGGTAGCCACAGGAATCTGCCTGGCCCAATCTCCCCATTACAGAGATTAAAAATCCACAACATCACACTCAGAAATTTTTACATGTTTTTTAGGATCAAACTCTGGTCCTGGTGCTTGCAAGGCAAGCATTTAATTGACTGAATTGCCTCCCCAACCACTTTAAAGTGAATGTATGCTAAATATTGCATAAGGCAAGTGCTGAGCTAAGGGGCCCCCTCTCTGGGTTCAGTTAGCGACAACACAATAAGCCAAAGGAGTTAAAATCTGAGGGTTAGGAAATCTGCTCACAACAGGATCCATCTATCCATCTTTCTTTCTTCTTCTTTCTTATTCTCTATTCCCCTTGTTCTCCCCCTTACAGATGTTCCTAGTCATATATACCCTTATAACCAGCAATTGCCCAGGCCTAACATGTTTCAGGGCTGGAATCTTTCACCCCATAAAAATCAAAAAAGACTTCTCTCTCTCTCTCTCTCTCTCTCTCTCTCTCTCTCTCTCTCTCTCTCTCTCTCTCACACACACACACACACACACACACACATACACACACACACACAGCTCATCTGGTGAACTCCTTAAAGGAGAAAGTTAGTTTAACAAGAAATTAAATCACCAGGGAATTCTCGAGGGGAAGGATAGTGCGCTACGCTACATTTTTAGGTGGTTAGTGAAGAGCTAAAAAGCTTGTTTTCAGTAAAATTATGAATAGGGCATGGTTTGTTTTTTCAATCATTGTGCCACTTTTTTTTCCCCTCCCAGCAAGCATAGAGGATACGGGGTAACCAGGCAACCTAAGTAAACAGTCAAGGGGAAGCTAATGGCTCCTGATCTGACCATTGCACATTCACCAGACGCAGCAATTTCTATGGCTTTGGTCTGGAGCTTGCACTTAGTGCTCTAAGTAGTAGAAACAAAGAGAAGACCCAGGTCTCTAAATTATCAGTTTCGGTGTATGCTGTTATCAGCCGTACTGACCGTGAGCTTTGTGAGTCTGTGGCACCAAGGGGACGTGAGTTTTTCTCTGGGTTGCAGTTAATTATCTCTTCTGCTGTCCTTGAGAGTAAAACAGAAGCAGTAAATTTCCTGAACTACAATCACCAGTAAACTGAGGTGAAACTGAGCATAGGGAATTAGGAATCTTTTAAGTGAGGTAAAACCAGGGTAGCTTATTCTTCTGTCTGAGCAGCTATGAACCAGCAGCTTTAGGCAAGTGGAAATTCTGTGTCCTTGGAGATCTGGGAATATCTTAACTGGGATGCTCTTGCCTGGTCCCTGTACACAAGTCAAACACCTGCTGATAAAGACAATTGCAGGACGGCAGATCTCTGTGTTTACCTAGGAGAGAGGAGCAAGGACTGGCAGTGGGAAACTGTTTTCACACGTAGCTAGGGGAATGTGATCAGTGAACCCCAAAGGCATAGGAAACAGTTCTGAACTGTGGGAATTAATTCCCACATGTGTAACAGAAGGGGAGACAGCTACAGCGAACAAACTGAGGGAAAACTGAGTAAGTCCTCTTTCCTTTTCTCACTCACTTTTATTTTATTTTTATTTCTGAGGCAGCCTCCAGCCCAGGCTGGCCTCCAACCCCCTATGTGGTTAAGGATACCTTGAACTTCTGACCTACTGCCTCCACTCTGCTGAGTGTGAGATCACAGGATGGGTTCCCATGCCCGGGTTATGCGGGGTTGGAGGAGGAACCTGGGGCTTCCTGCATGCTGAGCAAGCATTCTATCAACTTAGCCATGTTCCCAGCCCTCGTTCATTTAGTTGCTTTTATTTCTAAGTCTAGAGATTGTCAAGCGAAGCCTGGTATTGTTCGACTCCTGTTAGCATTGCTGATGAAAATAGTAGTTAGACTTTCTTTAGGGACTGCCAGCCCCCAAGTAATGACACAGAACCTTAGTATTAATTACAAAAGCTTGGCCTTTAGCTTAGGCTTGTCCCCAACTAGCTCTTAACCTTAAATTAACCCATTTATAATGATCTATATTTTATCACTTTTTTTTTTAACCTCTTCTCCATTCTGTACGTCCGACTTGCTCTGTGTCTTGCCGGTGTCTCTCCTGCACCTACATGCAATCCCCCTGAGTTCTTCTCTCTGCCTGGAAGTCCCACCTAACCTCTCCTACCTAGCAATTGGTTGTTCAGATTTTTATTAAACCAATCAGGTACCTTAGGCAGTCAAGGTAAAACAGTGACACATCTTCACACAGTGCGATCAAATAGACCACAACAAAAAATACCTCTACATGGTGGGAATGGTTACTACATGGCTTTTCAGGGCTTGGAAGTCACTTCTGTCCTTCTCTATCAAAATGACTGCTCTTCCCTTGGACCATTGCAAATATCTACTAGGTGGATTCTTTGACATCAGAGGTCAACACAGCACTTTCAGAGCACAGTAGCCCTGACCTCCTCTGGCCAAGGGCACCATGAAGGTGCCAGTAGATGGGCACACACCTGGACCCTTCATGTTCCTTTCCTGCCAACTGCCTCTTTTAACTCAGCTCACCCTGCTTCTGCAGCACTGTATTCCGGACCCCAAAAATAAAAATTTCACTAAATGTGATTGGCACATGCCTCTATGCACACAAGCATAGAGACAGAGTCATGATTAAGGCTTGCCTCACTTCATAGTGATTTCAAGGCCAGCTTGAACTACACATGACCCTGTCACAAAAGAGAAAAAACAATTAGCTAGGTATCATAGTGTATTCCTGTAGTCAGTCTCAAAACTTAGGAGATAAGGGCTAGGGCATCAGTAACTCAAGGTCATCCTATCTGAACTTTTTCTTCTTCTTCTTCTTCTTCTTCTTCTTCTTCTTCTTCTTCTTCTTCTTCTTCTTCTTCTTCTTCTTCTTCTTCTTCTTCTTCTTCTTCTTCACAAAATCTCATGCTGGAGTGAGATTAGCTGGAATCCCTGGAGCATGGTGAGGAATGGCTGGGGGTGGATCTGCAGAGGGGTGACTGTTGCCAAGGAATATATTTTGGGAAATAAATCTTTATGTGTGTATTTTCTGGGGTTTCCTACATCCTCTCTATAAATTATAACACTACTGCTGGCAAAGTCGGGAGAAACAGAGTTCTGGCCTAAATTGTGACTAAATCCTATTCCTTCTACTAATTCTCGATTGCTAGGATTTTGGTAAAGTGAGGAGCATAGGGCTTCACATTCCAGCTTCTTTACACCTAAAGGCCCCTAACCCACACCCCGAGGAGGGAGAGCCAGACTTTTCTCCCGTATGTTTACTTGTCTAACTTGTAGATAAACCTTTGCAAAGCCAGTGAACTCTGCTTGTTATGGACAGTACTTATGATAGACATAGCAAAAGCACAACACCGAGCCGGGCGGTGGTGGTGCACGCCTTTAATCCCAGAACTCGGGAGGCAGAGGCAGGCGGATCTCTGTGAGTTCGAGACCAGCCTGGTCTACAAGAGCTAGTTCCAGGACAGGCTCCAAAACCACAGAGAAACCCTGTCTCGAAAAACAAAACAAAACAAAACAAAACAAAACAAAAAAAACAAAAAAAAAGCACAACACCGATCCAGTAACCAGATGGGAGTTTAGGTGGCTACAGGCTGCTCAGGTGTGACTTTGTTGGAAGAAGTGTGTCACTGGGGGTGGGCTTTGAGGTTTTAAAAAGCCCATTCCAAGTCCAGAGTCTCTCTCTTCCTGCTGTCTGTAGATCCAGATGTAGATCTCTCAGCTACTTCTCCAGTACCATGTCTGCCTGTGTGCTGCCACGTTCCCCACCATCATGACAATGGACTAAACCTCTGAACTATAAGACAGTTCCTGTTAAATGCTTTCCTTTATAAGAGTTGTCATGGTGATGGTGTCTCTTCACAGCAATAGAAAATTGATGAAGACAATAAATAAACCTCCCTTTTCTGTTTTTTTGGTTATTACTTTAAAAAAAAAAAAGGCCTGTTGATGACTGGCTTAGTTGAGTTGGCTAGGGATGCCAGGGCCCATCTAGGTTCTGATTCTTAATTTTTTTAAGGTTTTATTACTTCACATACATTCACATTTTGCCTGTATGTATGTCTGTAAAGGTATCAGATCCTCTGAAACTAGGCAGCTATGAGGTACCATGTGCTGGAAATTGAACCGGGTCCTCCGGAAGTGCAGCCAGTGTTCTCAACCACTGAGCCAGCTCTCCATCCCCCGCCCCAGGTTCTGATTCTTAAAACTCCAATATCAACACTCTATCTCAGCCCCTAGTCAGTACTCGGACGCTCGAGAACAGAGGCCCTGACTGTCTTCCATGGAGCCTCCACCATCATTTGAGGACACTGAACTGCCTGGACAGTGAGCAAGCAGACTGTCACCCAGGGCTTGGAAAGTGATAAGCAGAGTTCTCAGAGGACAGATCCTGAGGCCTCCGAGAAGTGATCATCTGCGGGTCCGCTGAAGAGCAGACAGTTTCTGGGCTGCTGGCTGGGGCTGCAGGAGGCCTGTGGGAGTGGATGTTCCTGAGACAGAGGACAAAGTCCCGTAATAAATTACGTATACCCACAGTGCTTAGCCACTTCCTCTTGGAGCCCTTCTACGTCTTCTGTCCGTTCTCTCCTATACTACCCGAAGCTCGGAACCTGTCTCCCTACCTGGATCTTTCAGGTGCCCAGGCTGGAGGGACAGAGAGTCAATAGGACCCCCATACTCTGATCCTGACAAGGTAAGAGAGTCCTGGGATATGTAGAAGGAGGGGCTCCAGGTAGGAGATGGGTCTGGAGACGCAGACCTGGGAGCAGGGTGGGGCAGGCCTGCGGAGCAGAGGGCTGGGATGCTCCTCCAGACCTAGGAAACCCAAAACCTCAGTTCAGCGGGTAATAGGGCAACTGATGTGGGCAGCAGGCTTACATTGGGAGGCTGAGAAGGGTGAAGAGGGGCTATCGAGTCCTATGCTACAGGAGGGCGGGCACTGCTCTGGGAAGCAGCCACTGCTGCTGCCTTCCGTCTAGTCCTCTCTGCTGGAAGACACCCAGGAAATCCAAGGGGCTGAAGACAGCACAGGTACCAGGCTGAGGCCCTGCTGTGCCTTATGAGGAAGCCCTCTGTATTTGTGAGACACTCTGGTGATACTGCCTCCATTTTATGGGCAAGAGACTGAGATCTGGGTGCCTCAGCAAGCACAGCTGATCTTGACTTTCACCTGGGTTCATCCACTTGATCCACGGAGGCAGGTTACTGTGTCTAGTCAACTCTGGGGAGCCAAGGCATTGGTTTGTGGCAAAACAGGCACTCACTGGCTTCAGAGCCTTCTCAAGGTTTGCATGTTGTGTGAATGAGATGGTAAAAGAGATAGATACAAGACTGTGGATATGCTAGCTTTGGGATTGGTGTGTACCACTCCGCATCATGGAGGAGGAAATTGGAGAGAGAAGTCAGTAGAGACCGGCTGAGGTTTGGTAGCTGGCACTGTGGGGGTCCCCACCGTGAGTCCCCTAAGTTGTGTGTGTGTGTGTTTCCTATTCCTAGGCCCCCACTCGGGATCTGCTTCATATCTGTGGGTGCCAACTTTGTTCTAACTCATAAGACCTCTGGACTGTGTTCAGGATTGTAGCTTTAAGAAAAAGAAAGTTGCTGGGCGGTGGTGGCGCATGCCTTTAATCCCAGCACTCGGGAGGCAGAGGCAGGCAGATCTCTGTGAGTTCGAGGCCAGCCTGGTCTACAAGAGCTAGTTCCAGGACAGGAGCCAAAAAGCTACGGAGAAACCCTGTCTCGAAAATCAAAAAAAAAAAAAAAAAAGAAGAAGAAAAGAAAAAAAAAAGAAAAAGAAAGAAAAAGAAAGTCATGAGGATCCTGAATCTCTTATGCTTGCCCAGTAAGCGCTTTACTGTCCGAGCGATCTCCCCAGCCCTCCCTTGTGCTTGAGCCCCATTAAAGCTCACTTCGTTGGTACTACTTGCTCTGGGATTTCCAGCTCACACTGAACAAAAGCACGAGGGGACAAGTGGCATCAGCACACCTGACACACGCATCAGCCAGCCTCGTCTCTGATACTGTTTGGTCTGAAACCCCCAGAACTGTCTCTAGCTCCTAGAACAAAGCAGGGACTCAAGCAGGAACTGATGGAAGTTTTCGGGTATCATCCTATTAATTTAGTCTGAGCCCAGATTTCTAGGTTCCATGTCCCAGAACAAAGAACTGGACCAGAGACACACGGATAATGATAGAAATGGGGACCGTTTATTAGGAAGGAGAATGACACTCTTACAAACACCTGCATTACTGAAAGGTAACAAAACAGTGGCTTTATGTAGTTTTCATATACAACAATAACAGAACAGGATTAAAAATAAACAGGAAGCTGGGCAGTGGTGGCGCAAGCCTTTAATCCCAGTATTTGGGAGGCAGAGGCAGGTGGATCTCTGTGAGTTTGAAGCCAACCAGGTCTACAAGAGCTAGTTCCAGGATGGGCTCCAGAGCTACAGTGAAACCCTAAAAAACTAAACAAACAAACAAACAAGGAAAGTAAGAGGAAGAAAAACTTCAAGGTAGGAAAATATAGTGTAACTGGGCAAAGAGAATGGAAGTGAGTCGGAGAGCTGGGAAAGGTCCCAGGCTCCAAGGCCCTGAGCCACAAATCTCCACCTCTCATAGGTCATTGATGTAGCCTCTGCCTTACCTGGAATATGGAGATTCCAGGGCCTTTCTTAGCATCTTCTTCATTGTTCCCCCTTTCCTCTTTTCTCTTTCCTCTCCCGACTTATTTTCTTGTGCCCCTGCTGGGAAACCTGTCGGTTAGACAAACAGGCTCTGGCTTCTCACCACTTTGCCGAGCTTTAGTTCTCCCAAATATGGAATGATGATAAAAATGTTTTATATATATATATATATATATGTATATATGTATATGTGTATATATATGTGTGTGTGGTGTGTATGTATATATGTATATGTATATATATACACGCATACATACAAAAATGATTATCTTGCAACTAAAAGGAATATTTTTTAAATATTTATTTATTTATTTATTATGCATACAATATTTTGTCTGTGTGTATGCCTGCAGGCCAGAAGAGGGCACCAGACCCCATTACAGATGGTTGTAAGCCACCACGTGGTTGCTGGGAATTGAACTCAGGACCTTTGGAAGAGCAGGCAGTGCTCTTAACCTCTGAGCCATCTCTCCAGCCGCCCTAAAAGGAATATTGTACCTGTAACTCTCGAACTAATAAATTCCTTAACAGCAACAACTGGGGTGTGGCTCAGTTGGTAGGCTGTTTGGCGCACATGACCTAAACCCTGGGTTCAGTCTCCCTCAGTGCATAAACTGGATGTGGTGATGCATGCCTGTAATCCCAGCACTTCAGAGAAAGAAGTTCAGTTATTGTTGGATACAGAGTGAGTTCGAGGACAACCTAGAATCCATGAGACCCTATCTCAAAATAGATATAGATATGGATGGATAGATAGATAGATAGATAGATAGATAGATAGATAGATAGATAGATAGAATGAATAGGTAGGGAAAGAAAAAGAAAGAGGAAAGAAAGCAGGAAGACAGGAAACAAGAAACAAGCTTGCTCTTTTATGAGAAAAGCATAAGAGCTTTTGATTTCTTGAATTCTGGCAGGCTCTTTAAGGCTCACCCATTCACAGTGACCTTCTCTGGGATTCCTCTGGACCACTAACCAAGCCTGAATACTTTTTGCCTGTTGAAGTGTGCTGATGTCCCCTGAGCCCCTGCCTGGCTGTGGTTCTTCCCTCCGCAACAGTCTTCTCTTTCGTTGGGTGGTGACTCCCTATATCCTGGACCCTGGCTCTGGGACCATGTGGAGAACAGGCAATCTCTGATGACCCAGATAGCTTCTGTGACTTACTCAGTCTTGCCCAGCCACAGATATCCTTTCTGCCCAGAAAATACTCATACCCTTTGGGGAGGCAAAACTCTGTTATTTGGAACTGGAATTTCACAGGCCAGGGTCAATGCTGGATTTTCTTTTTGGAGGCAAGAAGTCTCCAAGAAGAGCACAGGTTCTGTAGCTTACATGACAGAGTCTGGGCTAAGTTCCCCGCATGCTCTGGGCAAGCCCGCAGCACATAGCACCCCCTTCCTTCAGCACTCTGGTCTCCTCCCAGCATATTTCACAAGTGTCTTTCTGCTGCTCAAGAGCAGTGACATAGTGTGGTAATTCTGTGGAAAGCTCTGGGAGCCAGAAGTTCACACTCCATCCCCTAGAGGACAGTCACCATAGCATGGCTCTTCGGTGTTAACCGGGATGGTGACCCTATGCGTTCAATTCCATTTTTTTTCATAGTTTACAAGGGGGCCTGGGCTAGGATGAAGGCCTCACATTTTCAAAGAGCAGAGACTTTTAAAATATAATAGTGTTCCCTCATCTGCCTTTCTGAGAAGATCTATGTATCTGTGTGTGTATGTATGTGTGTGTGTGTATGTATGTAAGTGTGTGTATGTATGTGTGTATGTATCCATCCATCCATTCGTTCATCCATTCACCCACCATCCATCCATCCATCTACACATCCACCAGTGTATTCATTAGTCTGCTCTCTTACTCACCTCAGTCTGTTTGTCCGTCTATCCATTCGCTGTTCTGTGTATTCATTTAGGTAGCAGACTGAAGCACAGTGAGTTCTCAGGTCTCATACACTCGTGGGAGAGCCATACACAATGCCATATTAAAACAGGCCCAAGGGCTAAAGCAGAAAATGGAAGCTTCTGCGTGTAACGTGACTAGGTCTGTGTGTATATGAACATGATTGTGTGTTCCAAACCCAGGTCAAACACAGAGACATGAAGATAAGAGAGAGTGTGAGGTATTTCAAGTCCTGCATGAAGTTCAGGGCATCCTGTGTGTAGGAGTGGCTTGTAAAATAGACTATAAGCTAAAAAAACTAGGTATGTGATGATACTGAAGAGTCTTTTAACAACTGGGGCGTTCAAATCTGTGGGTCCCTAGGGCCCATTCTTATTCAAACCTCCACTTTCCACTCCCCGACCCCCATGAACTTGTTTGAGAAATTTGCCTGTTCCAACCTCCCCATCTGGAATTACAGGGATCCACCTAGTTTTCACCCTGATCCTAACAAATTATATTTTGTGCTTTTCTTAATTTTATTGAATTTTTTGTTTGTTTGTTTTTTTGGTTAAGCTTCTGGTTGTATTGAATTTTTGTTTTTTGATTTCTGGAGGGGCTAGTTGTACTAATTTCTGGTCTACATTTTAAAAAATCATTTTTTTCTCCTCTTACTCTAGGATTATATTCTTCTTCTTTCCAGTTTCCTGACACAGAAGCTCAGGTTCTAGATCTTAGAATTTCCTCCTTTTGTAGCGTGTGCTCTTGGTGATCAATATTGCCCATGTGGACTTCTTTCCCTGGGCTGCACAAATTTTGGTCAATTGTATTTATTTGATATTTATTTATTTGATATTATTTCACTCTTTACTTGAGACTCTTTTTGGCCCATGTGTCTAGAGATATATTTATTAATCTCCAAATATATTTGGATTTTTATTTGTTTGTTTGTTTTGTTTTTCTGAGACAGGGTTTCTCTGTGTATGCCTGGCTGTCCTGGAACTCCCTCTGTTTACCAGGCTGGCCTTGAGCTCTCAGATCTGCCTGTCTCTGCTTCCTGAGAGCTGGGTGGTATGCTCCACCACTGCCTGGCAATTATTCTTTCTTTTCTCCTTCTCCTTCTCCTCCTCCTCCTCCTCCACCTTCTCCTCCTCCTCCTCCTTCTTCTTCTGTTATTTATTTCTAGTTCAGTTGAATTGTAGTCTGAGGAGATGCTTTACATGCTTTTTTTTTTTTTAAAATCTGGTAAAGTGTGTTGTAGGCAGAAGTTTCTGTCCTGCCCACTAGTTCCTGAATAACTGACACAGAGGTTTAATACTGATTGTAAATGCTCAGCCCATAACTCAGGCTTGTTACTAGCTAACTCTTACATTTAAATTAACCCATAGTTCTTATATATGCTTTGCCACATAGCTCGGTACCTTTTCTTAGCATGGCATGCCCATCTTGCTTCTCCTTGCTTCTGCTGGTGACTCTCTGACTCTGCCCTCTTTCTTATCATCATTCTTAGTTTGACTTTCCCACCTAATCTTATCCTGTTCAGCTACTGACCAGTTAGTTTCTCTATTAAACTAATCACACTGACATATATTCACAGTATACAAAAGGATTGTTCCACAGCATTTCACCTTTTATTGTCTAATTAAAAAAGAAAGTTTTAACTTTACATAACAAGATTATCAGTTACTTATTATCAAATATTAAAATATTAAAAATATTATCAAATATTAAAATCAGTTACCAAGTAAGAATTACAGTTACAATATCTAGTCCATTTGTATTTGGCAAAATTAGAGAAAATATTTTGTTATCTATTTTATCTTTGTGACTCTAAAGTTTTCTACCTAATTTACTTTTTATAATAACTAAGAAAAACTTGAACTATGACTATCTAGTCTTCAGCTCTGTCAAAGATCTCAGAAGGGTGAAATGTTACCTAGTGACAGGGACATCTGGCTTCCTGAACAGTCACACTAGGTTCTTCTGTAGCTATGGTAAATCCAATATTAGCCTGCAGGCCTGATCGATATAACAGACTTTTCTGAGAAGCAGGGAATTTTGAAGGACTGTCCTACCTTGTCTTGGCCAAGTTTGACAGTCCCTTTCTTTTGTGCCCTGATGGTCAAGTTTGGACAATATATTGTCAACAATTGAGGCAAGGGCAGGGTTTTTTTCTGCAATGGCTAGCTTTTGCCATAAAGAAAGTAAACTCCATATGGAGGGTCTTCAATGTCCATCATCTTCTCTGAAGTAAACTGGTGCTGTCAGGAGCAGGCATGTCTCAGTGTCATGAAAAGTCTTTATTATTAAAACATTTTAAATGTCATATTCTATATGTCTTTGAAGCGTTTGAAGACCATATCTGTGTATGACCTTGAAAACATACCTAACATGACTATAAGTTTGATTATTATAGATTACTATTAACCTGTATTTCTTAATTATAGATTATATCTTAAAATGAGCTGTATAAACATAATACTTCAAACAAGAGTAGAAATATACATATAGTATAACAAAATTAACTTTAAATTTGTACCAATATACAAAAATCTATACCAATGTAAATATTTAAGACTAGGAGCTACTCTTTTGGTTTAAAAGTAGATTCAATAATCTACCTTTACATCCTATCATTTCTATATTCTCCCCTTTTCAGAAAGAGAGCCTTGAATCTAATCTCCTTTGTTCAGCTTTTTTCCTGATCATCACCAATAATAACTTGTAACCAACCTCCCTTAAAGGACAGTAAAATTCCATAAACCATCTTTTGGGAATGTGGGTGTCATTGTCTAGACCACTTCCTGTTGTTTGAGGGTACTGGTAATCTATGGAGGAACCTTGAAAAAATCAGGATAATTGTTATGTCTTGGCTAGATAGTATTCTGTAAGGCTGGATCATCTCAGTCAGAAGCCTTGAATCTGTTCTGATTCTGGATCACCTGGGCCATCTGTTTTTAGTGGTGTCTGGTCCCTTTGCTCTGAAAATATATAAACTTTTAAAGGTAACATACATATCTATATTAATACAAGTATAGACTATGTTCTATACACAAGTTAGCCAAAGACCCTTTTTTTGGTTTATGTTTGAGCAGGTAAAGTATATATTTCATGTTTTAGTTCTTCTAGGTTTATTTCTTTATGTTTGTAGCTAGGAATTTCAGGGGGTCTTCCTCAATCAAACCTGATTTTCTTTAACCTGGAATGAATCCACAGCCTCTTATATCCTGTGGAAATAAAAGCATAATCTCTCCCCCAAAGTAACATACATTTTGAATTAAATTTTGAAGTCAAGATATTTTCAAAATATATAGTTTGGTTTATTAGTTTTCATAATCCAGTGTCTCTTAGCAGCCAAAAAATTTCAAAGACAACACAATGGCATACAGGAACCAGACTGTGTATTTTCCATCTTTATGTGGCTTATTTCTTTTATATTACTTTACTCCTCTTTTAAGGACTTTATCTTATTATGTTAAAACTATATTTTATGACTTTATATCTTCTCTTTTCTCTCCCAAGCCTATGTATTTTTTTTTAAATATGGAACTCTTCATAAATTCGCCTATGTATATTGTTAAATACACTGTAACCCGTTTGAAAACTTTTTCCATCTGAAACCATCTTTCCCACGTATCTGTAATCTTTTCTGTCTGTATGAGCAAAATTCCAAACCCACCACTCAGTGTGTTGATGGAGCTTGCATTGGTGGCTCAAGCTTACAGGCAGTGGCTAAGAGGCACCTTTCTGTATGGTGGCCTATGTGAGAGACTTTGGGAACATGCCATGTGGCTTAGCTCATGGCATGCTGGCAACTGCTAAAACTAGCATCTCTTTACTGTGGCCAGCATGATAGACACGAGACTGGTAAGCCAAATTGGCTCCTTTTTGTGTGATTAGAACCTTTTTTATGGTTTTATGTGAATCTTTGTTGCCCGAGAGTAGGCACCAGTATGCATTAGTGCCCAGAATGGAATGTGATCTCCCTTAGAAAGTGTTCCATGTGAGTTTGAAAAGAATGTATATTCTGCTGTTTTGGGACAAAGTGGTGTATAAAAATCAATTTGCACACTTTTAGTCTCATATTTGGTTGGTGGTTAGTCTATTTTTCATACTGGTTTTCTGTATGTTGATTCTCTCAATTTCTGATAGAACCAGCTTTAATGGTGGATTCTGTTATTTACTCTTGCATTTTTATCGCATTTTGCCTTATTATTTTAGAAATCTGGTATAGGTGTATAGATGTTAAGGACTATGTTTTCTTTGAATATTTAATCCCTCGCCATTGTGTAGTATTTCTCTTCACTTGTCTTTTTTAAACCTAAAATCTGTTCTCTATGTAATTGTATGTGTATTCCAGTTTTCCTTTGATGAGTGTTAGTGAAATAAGTCTTTCTTCATCTCTTTAACAAGGCTTGTGTCTTTAAACTTGATATAGGTTTCTTATAAACAGTATATAGTTGGCAGCCACTAATTTTAAAAAGAAAAATAGAGGCCACTTTTTGGAAGTGAGGGAAGAATAAGATGACTCCTTCAGCAGTTGCTAACACCATTCATTGAGATAAAGAATGCAAGAATGGAGGAATTTGGAGGAGTAAAGAGATAAGTCACACAGAGTTTACTGTACTCAGGCAGATCTTCTGGAGAAGTCCAGAGAAACAGGCCTTCGTTTGGGCCTGGGGATGGAAATGACCACCAGAAATGTCACTTTAGGACCTAGAATTGTTAGGAGCCTGGCAGTAATCCTAGGCCTTAGGAGAGGATTAACTGTGGAATCTGCAACTGGAAGAAAATACAGTGAGGTGAGCTAGAATTCTTTAGGCCACATCAAGCACAGGACAAGAGACTTGGGGACTTTGTGGGCTCTTCTTAGGCTATGAGATGAGGCCTGACCCCAAGTCAGCCCTGTAGCTGAACTTGTCTCTGGACCTCAGTCACATCTTCAACCTCCAGAGTCTTTACCCTCCCACCACTGAGTCCGGTGGAAGTTCTAGTGGAAAAGTGAGCTAACTGAACAATGGAATGGAACATAGTTGCATGGTAGCAGCATTGCTCTGCCAAGTTGTAAGCAAATCTGAGATGACTTGGACAGAGAGGCAGAGATGTTCAAAAGAAAACCCGTCTGTAGGGTTCTGTCCAATCCCCTTCAACAAGTCTCCGAGGCCATGGCAACTCTAGTCCTGCATCAGGCACTTTGTAAGTTCACGTAATCTGACCTTTTATGCCCCCTTTTGCCTCTTCCTCAGGCACACTTTTGAAGCTAAAGTCTGTGAGGTCCAGCCTCACAGCTTCTTGCTGACCCAGAGGCCAGCAAGAACTGAGGATGAATCACCTCAGAAACCTAAGATTGTTGATGGCCTTCTCAGCATTGTAACAGGTGTTTGTACTTCCCCACAGCAGAGGATATGGGGATAAGGCAGATTGTAGAATTAGGGAGATGATTCTCTTTCTTTGCTTACCAGTTGAAAAGCTTTGGTGAACAAGGTAGCTAAGTTGGTAAAGAACTTGTAACATGGCTAGATTTCCACCACCCCAATCCCACATTACAAAGAAAACCTTGGCATGGTGATACACACTTGTAAGTTCTGGGAAGGTAGAGATAAGTTATTCCAGTCCAACGAGAGAATGTCTCTCAAACCCAAGATGGATGGCCCCTGAGGAACAGCATCTGAGATTGTCTTCCGGCTCCTGTTGTGTGACGTGATTCCTGGGCAGACATGAACAAACATTTACTCACCCTAGAGCCCACAACAGACCAAACTAATGATGCCACTGAAGCCCAACCTGGTGAACCAGTGAGTTTTATTGGGGTTACTTACAGGAGTAGAAATAATTTGAAGACAGCTGCTTTGCCAAAGCCAATCCCAGCATGGGTGACAGCTCACAAAAGCTAGAAACCTGGAGCACACCGCACAGCACGCAGTCAGCTTGACAAATGGGAGTGTCTCTTCTGGGCAGCTCAATTAGTCTGAGCCTCTTTCCTTCCTTATTTCTCTCCTTATTTCTTTCTTCTTTTAGATTTTATTTCTTTTTATTTTATGTGTATTAGTGTTTCCGCGAAAGCTTGGTCTGTACACCCTGCACACAGAGTGCTCCTAGAAGGCAGAAGAAGGTGTCAGGTCCCCTGGGACTAGAATTGCAGATAGTTATGGTGCTGGGGATTGAACCCAGGACCTTTTGAAAAGCAGCCTGTGCTCTTAACCACCAAACCATCTCTCCAAAGCCAAAGCCCCACCCCATGATCTAGACTTTTCTGGGCAGCCTGGCTGCTCTCTGCCTCTTCTGACTGGTTCCGTTGGTGTGAACCTGCTCTAGGCATCTTAGTGTGCTGAAAGTCTCTCTTAGTTGTTCTTACTGCCCATATAACTTGTGGAATCTAGTGACTCTGATGTGTTTCAAGGACCTCATGAGGCTGTTGCGTTGTTTGCTTTCTGTTTTAGCAACACTCCCTGCTTGATGGAGGATGGAATGTTTCACCTCCCTTTATAATACCCTGCCTCTTAATGAGCTTCCCTCTAAAATGAAATGGTTTACTTTGGAGAAATGATTAAACAATGCCTTCACCACACATTTGCATTCATGTACATACGTACCTGTTAGAAGTAATTCTTAAGACAAGCCTCTCTGCCGATGCAAAAAATTCCATCAGACCAAATTAGACCAAATAAAAGATGCCCGTGTTTAATAAATGCAGCACTCCCAGGTGGCTGGGAGCATGGGGGTAGTGACAGAGAGGGAGAGACCACGCAAAACCCGAGACCACGTGTTCCTTTTCTGGACAGCAGCCTAGATAGCCTGTGGGAGGGGTCCTGACCCTCCCTAGGGAGTGATCAGCCTGCTTGGCGGGCTTTCCCAGAGGTGGAGTCCTGGAGTCTGGACCAAGAACTCCCAGGGAGAGGGGGCTTGAGAGTTTTCTGCTCCATTCTTGCTCCAAGGGTGGATGCCAGGGCCTGGGGTGACACGTTCAATCAATCATTCCAAACTCCTTAGATATATGGGGGTTAGAGGGCTGGGATCTCACTTTCAATCAAACAGTACCCACACACACATGAACACACACATGCCAAGCTTTGGGATAGTCTCAGCATTCTCCAGCTTCCGTGTCCCCACCCCACCCCATAGAATGGTTGCTGCCATCAGAGCTGCCCCATTACTGGGCATCCTTACCCAACCAAATAAGGCATTATTGTAACAACACCATTTCCAGGGGTTTCCCATGCCCTGCCAGTAGATAGCTAATACCTGTGTCCCTTCTGGCTCAGGCCTATGCTAGAGGCAGCAAATGAGAAATGAACACCACAGATACAGCAACTGCCTCTCCCTGCTAACATATCAGAAAAGAAGCACAATAGTATTCAAGTCAGAAGAACAGGAAGGGCATCTCCATGAGTGCGAAGACTGGGGACCTGACTTCTCCTGACACCCAAGTGTTTTCATGGCATTTGAGAGCAGTCAGAAGCCGGGACAGGTTTGGAATGTGGTTGATCTGGGCCTAATTCCCAGCTATACTGTTCATTAACTAAGTGACTTTTCCTTTTTTGAGCCCCAGCTAAAAATCAAGAGGCAGGTCTGTAATCCCAGCAAGTGAGAAGCTGGGACCATTTTGAGCTATATAATGAGATAATGATTAAAAGGTTTAGATCAAGTACAGTCTTACTGTTCTATTGCTATGAAGAGACACCATGACCACAGCAACTCTTATAAGAGAAAGCATTTAATTGTGGGCTTGCTTACATGTTCAGGGGCTTACTTCATTCATGATCATTATGGCAGGGAACATGGCAGCAGGCAGGCATGGTGCTGGAGAAGTAGCTGAGAGCTACATCTTGATCCACAGGCAGAGAGAAAGTCTGGTCTAGCATGGACTTTTGGAACCTCAAAGCCCACACTCAGTGACACGCTTCCTCCAACAGTACCGCGGTTACTCACACAAAGTCATACCTCCTAATCCTCTAATCTTATCAAAAATTTCCACTCCCTGGTGACTAAGCATTCAAATATATGAGCCTATGGGGGCCATTCTTACCACCACAAGTAAACAACCTGTGTGTAGCTGAGCCCTTCCCAAGACCTATGGTGATGGCTAGTTTGCATGGATATGGAGACTGGTTAAAATTCTGGACTAGGTGGGCGTGGTGGCAACATGCTTGTAATCGAGATCTTGGAGGTAGAGACAGGGGGATCCTGAGGACTCACTGCCTAGACAACCTGGTCTACTTGTTGAGTTCCAAGTCCCAGTGAAAGACCTTGTGTCAAAAACCAAAGTGGGTACTGAAGAAATGGCTAATCAGGTAAAGTGCTTGCTATATAAATATGACAACTGGAATTTGGGTACAAGCACCCATGTCTATACCATGAGTGTGGGGCTGCCTACCTGTGGAGACAGGGATCCCCAGGCAAAACTGCCTAACTACACTATCTGTATCAGTGAACTCTGGGTTCAGGGAGAGACCCTGCTTCAATACATAAAGCAGAGATGACCAAGGAAGACATCCAGCGTCAACATCTGGTCTTTACATACACGTGGGCACATGTGTGCACCCCTCATCACACAATATACCACACATACACAAAAGGGAGGAAGGAAATAAGGAAGGAAGGAAGGAAGGAAGGAAGGAAGGAAGGAAGGAAGGAAGGGAGGGAGGGAGGAAGGGGGGAGGAAGGAAGGAAGGAAACAAAAGAAAGGAGAGACAGAAAGAAATGTGATAAATGGTATCTTAAGAGTTTCCATTGCTGTGAAGAGACACCACGACCTTGGTGATCCTTATAAAGGAAAACATTTAATTTGGGTAGCGTACGGTTTTAGAGGTTTAGTCCATTATCATCATGGTGGGACATGGTGGTGTGCAGACAGATAAGGTGCTGGAGAAAGAGCTGAGCATTCTATATCCTGATCTACAGGCAGCAGAAGGAGTCTGTGTCCACTTGACTTGAACATAGAAAGGGGTAGCTTGAGCACAGAAGACCTCAAAGCCCACCCCACAGTGACGCGCATCCTCCAACAAGACCACACCTACTCTAGCAAGGCCACACCTCCTAATAGTGCCACTCCCTATGAACTCATGGGGGGCAGTTACATTCAAACAACCACAGACGGCTCCTGAGAAACAACTCCCATGGTTGATCTCTGTCTTCCACATGTATGCACACACAACATGCGCATACACACACAGGAATACTCCCTCTCCCCCCACCTCAAAACTTGGGCTTTTGGATGACAGGGCATTGCCCTACTCCCTAAATGGAGCCCAGAACCAGGGGCCAAGTGTTCTCTGGAAGGGATGTAGAATGAAAAGAACAAGAATCACTTCCTTGCCCACGGGCTGGGAATGTGACCCACACATCCAGCTATTCAGAGCTGCCTCAGTCAAGACACTCGTGGACAGGATGGGTGGTCAAACCCTCACTGCACCTGTGCCTCAGGGGTTCCACGCTGGCAGGCCCTGGGGCTCACACTCTGCTTTGTCTCCTACAGGACACAAGGAGCCGCTGACCTGGGATGTCGGTGTTCCACCTGGTAAGGGCAGCACTTAACCGTGGATGTCTCCCAAGACTCGGTCGAATCACTTTCAAGGAAAGAAGAGAGTCAAAGAGACCCCAGAAGGAAAATTCCAGGGCCAGGGGTGGTGATCGAGGAGTAGGAAGAATTTTATTCTTATTGGAAGAGAGCAAGTGTGGCTAACACTTGCATCTCTGCACAGTGGCCACTTGTGCACAGAAATTTCTCGCTTATATTCAGGGACTTAAAAGGGGGGTTACTGGGGCAGGGAGACAGCTCAGTCCGTAAAATGCTTGCCTTGTAATCATGAGTGCCTGAGTTTGATACCCAAGAGCCTGTTATTATAAAAAAAAAAAAAAAAAAAAAAAAAAAGGAAGAGAATAAAAGAAAAGGGGGGGAAGCCAGGTATGTTAGGTATTTCCTATAATCCTAGTGAGGTTCAGTTGTCAACCGCCTAGTTGAGTCAGTCAGTACCAGTGTCTTAGCTCTAAAAGCACGGTGGACAACCCTGAGGAAAAGCCGAGTTCATCCTCTGGCCTCCACACACATGTGCATGCACATCCGTTGGCATGCCGTCACCTTTGCACGTGCACTTTCACACTTGGGGCAGGGATGGGGAGTTCCCACTTGTCCTCCATAGCCCTGGCAGAGAGCCTGCTCAGGGATGACAGGGTAGGCATGAGCCTGGGTGATCCTTGTTCCGGTCACTCAGTAAATGCCCGTGTTTCTGTGGCTAGGTAATGTCTCCATGTGTAGGAAGTGGCGTGAGATCTTGCTAATTGGATCAAGAAACCCAGAGAAAATGTCCTAGCCTTAGAGTGATTCAAAAGGAAAAGAAGTGGGGGTGTGCTCTTTTTCTCAGGTACTGTGAGATGCAGATCAAGTAAACTGTGATAGCCGAGCCCCTTGCAGGGCATAGAAGAATGGCAGTTGTTTGGCTCAGAGGACAATGTTGTACAATACTACCTTAACAAAAGAAAGCTGAATTCAAACTTACAGACTTAGGGCAATGCAATACATTAATATGACCTGTGCACACACTGTTAAACTTTATGGCTTTGTGAGTTTCCGGGTAAACCTTCTAGAAAGCTCAAGACACTCTTTATATGGTGCAGAGTGAAACCACAGCTGTGCTTCTGGCTTTGAATGAGTGTAAGGAGCTGCTAGAGAAAAGCAGTAGACACACAGCAAACGTGTGTCATGTGTTATATACATGTTATATGTTATAACTGATGGTTATAGCATCCAGAAGACTGCAGCTGAGGAAGACCTGGAGTTAGAACGTAGAAAGGGATGGCACTGTCCTGTTCTTTCTCCATAGTCTGTCCATGGACCTGGCTCTGGGGGGTCAAATAAAAGCCAAAGCACCCAGGGCTCAATGGGGTAGAAACAAGCAGACAGAAAACGCGGAGCAAAGGGGTCTTATGAAGGGGTAGATTACCCTAGTCAGAGAAAACAGGCTTGGAGGTACCAGGCAGACCGAGCAGACATGAAGGGTAAGTATCTCGTGGCTCTCCAGTCTCCCCACTGAGATGACTTCTCTTTGTACCCAGCTATTGCAGCTGCTCCTAGCAGCAGCTTGCCCAGTATCCCGCAATCTCTTCTTTAGATTCTGGCTGGACCCATGCCTCCCCAGGTTTTTCCTAAGTTATTCTGCACATCCACAGAATTTTCCACACCTGGATGTCTCCAAGTGTCAGATCCCATTGGTGCTGGCTAGTGTTGAAGCTTGACGGGTGCCACCATTTTAGTTCATCCTATGTGGTCCATTAATCAAGATGGCAGTAAAGTCACATGGTGGTCAGCATCTTAATGATGTCACTAACAAAGATGGTGGACAAGTCATGTGGTCGTCTCCATCTTGATGAGGTCACCAGCCAAGATGGTGACAAAGCGACATTTTGCTTGTTGCTTATGGTGAGCTCAGCTCCATGATACAATGAGCACAACCCCTCATCAAAGCACAAGTCTTTGTGGTATCCACCACATATATCACAGAATGAGCACATCCTCCCAGCAAAGCAAAAGTCTCAGTGGGATCCACCACACATATCACAGATTGAATGCGGACAGTTATCCCTTCTTTTAAAATAAAGGCACCAGTTAGATTAGCATGGGTATAGACAGCACATGTGGCCTGGGCATATACAACTATAACTATATAGGCATATATATAAAATATAACAGTGAACTCTAAATAGTGTCACTTAGATCACATTTTGACCTCCCCTGAGATCCTAAGCACAAGCTGTTGTTGGGAAAAGAAGCTCACAGAAGAAGCAGAAGGAATGGGGAGGTGAGCCCCATGAGAGGGTGTGTCCCATGAGGGGGTGTGCCCCATGAGGAGGTGCACCCCAAGTCCTAAACATGGCGCTATTGTTCTAGGAGCACATGGAAGAAACTTGGAAGGAGGAAGTTTGGTTTTTGAGTTTTTGCTGTGTGTGTGTGTGTGACATTTTGTCCCACCTGAGTATGGTGTGAGCTGAGAGCAGATAGATCTGTGAGTACTGATGGGTAGGGGAGGTCTGGATTGGCCCCAGAACTTGAGAGTTGGTTACTGTCTGCCTGGGGGAGTCTGTTTCCTTAGACTCCTTTTTATCCAACTGCTTCCCATCCTGGCTTTGAGAGAGTTAAACTATTAGAGTTTTAACCTGAAGCCATAGAGATTTCTCTAATAACCACTAAGACTCGCACCCTCTACTAAAGGAGGTTCTTTCTTTCGTATTCTGATGGTGAATGCTTTGCCTGTCTCTGACAAAGCTGTCCTGTGGTAAGTCATTTTTTGGTCAAAAAAAAAATAAGTCAGCAAGGACACCCACGAAGCTATGGGTCACAACCCCACATTTGTGTCAACAGCACATCTCATCCACTCTCATTCAACCTCCAGGACGTCCCAACCAACCAGGAAGTACTTTGTCATTTTTCTGTTTCCATACCTACTGTGGTCTTGCACACAAGAGTTACCTGGTTGCCATGGTATTTTCCAACCCTCCCCATTGCTGAGATACTTTCTGATCTGGTATCTTTATTGATCCAAAAGAGTATTGTTTACCCTAGGTCCTGGGGGTAGGTGACGCTACAATGGGAATGGGGTATATCTCCCCCGAGTAGGGGGATCCAGAACTCTCTGCTATGAATTTGAAATCCTAGAGAGCCCCCAAACTGTTGGGGAAGACATCTCCTAGGGTCTCCTGTCTGCTGACAATTCAGACATCTCCCATGGGTCATGAGGGATGATTTTTGTCTGTTGTCTTTCTCCTTGTTGATTATGGTGACTCTTGAGAGGATGCAAGTAGAAAAGCTGACTCCACTCTTGTGCCATTTTCAAGATTATTCATGTTTACTGTTCTGTTCACAATTGTGCACGTGTGTATGTTTGTGTGCTGAGGGGATTCACGTATGGGCTTGAGGGAATGCGTAAGCGTGGACATGGAGGTCAGAGCACTCGCTTGGGCATCATTCCTCACGTGCCATCCGTCTTCTTTGTTTTGATTTGGTTTTTATTGAACTTATTTTGTTTATTTGTATATTTGGAGTGTGTGTGTGTGTGTGTGAGTGTGTGTGTGTGAGCCTACATATGCTTGCACACACATGGCGCACATAGAGGCCAAAGGACAACTTTGGTTTCCTTCTTTGACCTGTAAGTCCTGGAGATGAAACTTAGGTCATCATGCTTGGCAGAAAGCACCTTTACCTTGGTTTTTGAGATGGGCTCTCTTACAGCCATTCAGCTGGCTGACCAGTGAACACTAGAGCTCCTCCTGTCTCCACTTCCCTGGCACTGGGATTACAAGCATACATCAGCATGCCCAGCTTTTTTAAACAGGTGGGTGCCTGGGATTGAACTCATCTCCCCAGCACTCCATTTTCAAGTCTGGGACAGTCTCTCCTTAACCACCCTACCTCACTGCCTTCCATGATTATTTGGATGCTATTTGTTTCTTTTGACTGTTTTCTGTCTTAGTAAGAGGTGCTATGGGCAAAGCTGAGCCCTGGCCCTGCTGAGTTCATTGGTCTAGACAGCATAGACACAGGCAAGCTTGATTAGCAGTGAAGAGCCTTCTGAGAACTGATGAGGGAGAGGGCAGAGATTGAGAGAACCCTTGCCACCAGGGAGCTTGAGGTTGCAGGCGACAGCCCCAAGACATGTAAGTCTCTAGTGGGAAAGGGAAAGGAACTATGACTCAGACCAATGTCCCTTCTCTGCTCTCTAGGGTGATCATGTGTGGCTGGACCCTCCCTCCACCAGCAAGACCGGTGTGGCCATCGGAGGCATTGTCAAAGAGACAAAACTGGGAAAGGTCTTGATTGAGGATGAAGAGGGCAAGGTTGGTATTGGGGTGCCTCTCCACACCCCTCCCCACAGGGCTCAGGCACTTGCTTGACAAAATCATCAAGGAAATCCATTTATCCCTGAGGCAGCATAGACCACAATGGAGTCTTGTACAGGTGGAAGTACATATTTGTCTTGAAAATGTTTTGAGAGTAAAAGTTGAGAACTGTCAGGGGAGCAGGAAGGAGGGAAGAGATGGGCTGAAGAAGGAAGGAGGGAGGTCTAAAGATTGACATGTGGAGCGAAGGAGGCAGAAGCGACATCTTGGTGAGAAAGGTGTGCGGGGGAGGAAGGGACACAGATGTCCAGGTTAGAAGTGGACAGTTCAGAGTGGTCAAGCTCATCCATCTGAGCAAGACAGGGACAGCCAAGGGCAGTGAGGGGTAAGCACCAGTCACTTCACTCCTCCTCGGGGTGACCTCCCTGTCCCCCAGGGACTATCGGGAGAGACACATGCAGACAATGGCCTACAAAGGAAGGTTCTGACTAGGAGTTCCAAAGACTGGAAGGAAGTAAAAACAAGCAACAACAACAAAAACCCAGTTTCCTTCAGTAGTGCTGTTGGATGCTAAAGCTGCTATTGCTTCCACTATTCTACTCCAAGAACTCTTAAGGCTTCCAACGGCAGCCTGATGTTAAAGCAAACTCCCAAGTGCTAGTTCCTACAAACCTATACAAAGTTCATCTTCAGGCCCAGCTCCTCGTGGACCCCAGTCCCTAGACAGGTGCTGACCAAAGCCACAGATGGATCTGACTTTGTCATAAGTATCCCTTGACTCAAACCGAGATGAAGCCTGGCTAGAAACCTGAGACTGTGGAGGGGAGAGACAGGGGTTTAGAGGGCTCACCTTTGCGGAGAGTTTCTGCCTGTCATTACAGGAACACTGGATCTCTGCCGCGGACCTCAACACCCTCAGCCCCATGCACCCCAACTCAGTCCAAGGAGTGGATGACATGATCCGCCTAGGTGACCTGAACGAGGCAGGTGTGGTACACAACCTCCTGGTCCGCTACCAGCAGCACAAGATTTACGTGAGTTCACTGGTGCGGTGTCCTTGGGGAAGCTGGGGGAGGGGGTCGGAGCTTGGCACAGCTTCCCTTCCTTACTTGGTGAGATGTTTGGGTGCTTGGGCTTCTTCAGTCTCTGCTACCAACCCAAAGGAACAGGAGCAAGGCTAGACAGCTACCTCAGTTGGTGCTCGCCTAGAATGCATGAAGCCCTGGGTTTGATTCCCAACACACAAACTGGGTATAGTTGTGTACACCTGCGATCTCTGTGCTAGGAGGTGTTGGCAGGAGGATTAGAAATTCAAGGTCATCTTCAGCTACGTGAGTTTGAGACTCATGTAGACTGGGATACAGGAGACTTAAAAAAGACAGTAAAACTGGGAACACCATACCCTGGGGGCTGGGAGGCTAGTGCAGAGATAGCTCAGAGCCAGGCACACAGTAGATGTCCAATAAGTGATGCCCCTTCCGTAAGTGCCCACTGAGTCTGTTCTTCTCTTTCTGTGCCCAGCAGCCCTGATCAGACAGGCCGGGTGGACACTGGAGGGTGGCGGGGTAGGCATAGCCTTTAGTCCCTGTCAGACATGTTGCAGAGACAGTGTCATCAACAGAAGACCCTTACCCACTTGGAATAGAATCTTGTGACGGTCCAAATCCAGGATCCCTTCCACAGGGTGAGGGGAACGTATGGACAAATGAGGGTCCTCTTTTCAAACAAGGCAGTGGATGGAGGCTGGACCCAACTCTTATCTCACTTCTCCAGAAGTCCGAGATGGAGTTTAGGCTTGGCATCAGTGTCTCTCAGGGTGCTCAGGGCTCTGTTCAAGTGGATGTGATCCGGAGAGTCACTGCCTGGGACTCACTCCTCTGTGGCCTGAGCAGGCAGTCTGGCTAGCCTGGGAGTAAACTGGGGAACACGAGCAAAGGGAAGGCTTAGAGGAGGGGGCAAACTTCAGGGAGGGTTGCTGGGGCAGTGTGCTTCTTCTCTGGCCCCCAGTATGTCAAAGCTGCTAGGGATGTATGTTTGGAGCACCGCCTCCTCTGTATTCCTTCAGGAGTCCTTCACAGGTTCTCGGAAGAATGATCCAGTGGACTATTGTGGGACTCTCTGGTCTCCCCTCCACAGGGGCAGCTATGCTGAGTGGGGGCAGGGTATTCAAGAGCAGGCTGTATCCTGGGCTGAAAATACATAGAATAGGTGATTGGGGTCAGTCGGGGTAGCAGATGTCACCCAGACATCACGGAGATCTCTAAAAGAAACAGCTAAAAACTCATCTATACACTCAACCCATTTTGATTGAGCCTTTTTTAAACAAGATAGCATGCTACACATGTATAGTTACTGGCAGCAAGCCTCCAGAAGCTCACCATCCTAGTGGCTACCCCATGTTCCCAGAGGAAGGAGCCAGAAGCTCCCTCCCAGGATCGGCAGGGGCTAACCACCTACTTCCTCCCCCAGACCTACACAGGCTCCATCCTGGTAGCTGTGAACCCATTCCAGATGCTGCCCCTGTACACCCTGGAGCAGGTACATCTCTACTATAACCACCACATGGGCGAGCTGCCGCCCCATGTCTTTGCCATTGCCAACAGCTGCTACTTCAACATGAAGAAGAACAAGAGGGATCAGTGCTGCATCATCAGGTGAGCTCAGGCTCCATTCCTGCTGCCTGAAAGAAAGGCACACCCCTCTCCCGGAGGCTCTCCCAGGGCCTCTCTTAACCACAGTTCTTAGCAGAGACGTTTGCCCGGAACTGCTCCTGCTGCCCTGCTCCCAATGACATGTCCCCCACACCTAAGGACATGTTCTTTCCCATCCTAAGGACATGTTTTCTACACCCTAAGGATGTTTCTTGAAGACAAGTCTTCTATACTCTGAGGTCTCTGGGGGCTAGCAGGGACAGGTGCCCCTCTAGCCCCAAGCCTAGCTCTGCTTCCCTGCCTGTCCCAGCCTGACCTTCTTGTGCACAGACCCTCCTGCTGAGGGAAGAGACTGTGGATGGAAACAGAGTCAAAGTAAGGATTTGATCCCAGAGTCCTTAACTTGGTTTTATAATCATCACTCACTTATTCATGAGTTTTTTATTTATTCATTTAAAATCTTTTTGTGCCCCAGGCTAGAGATGTAGCTAAGCTACTAGCATGTTTGCCTAGCATGCCAAAGCAACGGGTTCTGTCCACACCACCGCATGAACCAGGTGTAGTTGTGCACCCCTGTAATCTGCAGCATTCAGAAGGTAGGGGCAGGAGGATCAGAAACTCAAGTTCATCCTTGGGTATATAGCAACATTTAGGCCAGCCTGGGTTACATTTTCATGTAACCCTGTCTCCAAAGGAAAAGTAAATAATGAACAAAAAGATCGTATTGGCCCTCCCTGTCCTAACACAGGAAACAACAGCAGGTAAAAGAGATGCCAACTTCTGCCTGAGGGCTCATAGCCACAGAACAGGTGGCAGTAGCACATCTGGATGCAGGTGGTAAGAGCGTTGAAGGGTGGCGTGACAGAGAGACTGCCTCTCTGAGGAGGGACACCAGGACGGCATCCTAGCATAGATGCGTTTCATGCTTCCAAGTCACCCAAGCCCTAACTGGAGAGGTTGGTGTTACAGACGTGGATCTAATCCCCAGGAACACCTGCTGAAGTTTCTCGGCTCTTGGGTCCCAGGCTACGTGTGAAATAGATATTATTTTAAAGAAAGGAGATACGCTCCCGAGAGTGGGAGTAGATACTGAGCTGGAGGAAAGCATCTTCTCTAAGAGAGTTCGGTCACCAGCCACAGAACCCTTTGTAGGTCGTTTACATAGCCCCACCCCTCTCCCTGTAGTAATGTGAGCTTTTCTCACCTGTGCTCTCCTGTGCACACACATGTGCTCTGCTGTGCACAGCCCACGTAGGAAGGGCTTCCAGGCCTTCTCTGTCAACTGGCTTCTCTCATATGTTAAGTTTGGTGAGCTTCCTCCAGCCCCTGCTTTCTGCTACAGGTCCATAGATAGACAATTCAAATTCAGGGCTCCAGAGAAGACAGGGAGGCATTCTGGAACCTGACTGTCTTTATCTACTCCTCCCTGCCTTGCTGCAACAGAGTCAGGCAGAAGGGCAAGCTCCCTGGAGCCTGGCTCCTCTTGGTGATCTTCTGTGGCATCTTGAGTTAGCCTGGGTTCTCCTTTGGCCCTGGCCTCTTAGCCTTCCAGGCTTGGAGAGTGGGTAGCTCAGGAGGGTGGGGACCCTAAGTGGCATCAGCCCATCTTGTACCTAATCACTTTTTTTTATATATTTGTTTCTCAGAGACAGGGTCTTATGTAGCTCAGGCTAACCTCAAATTTTCTGGGTAGCTGAGGATGGCTTTGACTTTCTGATCCTCTCACTCCTGGCTCCTTAAGTGCCGGGATTGTAGGCACATAACACAATGTTTTGTTTAAGCAACACTGGATATTGGCATCAAAGCTGGCTCTCTAGGACAGTGAGCAAATCCCACGAGTCCTGCCATAGGAGCCAGCGCCAGCCGCAACAAGACACCTAACGAAGCAATGAATGATGAAAGCACTCACAGTTTCGTCATGGAGGAGAAGGCACCAAGGCAAGGGAGTGAGGCAGCTGGTCAGGTGGCATCTCAGTCAGGGAGAAGAGCAAGATGAATGCTGGTGCTCAGCTAGATTGTTCCTTTTTATTCAGCCCAGGACCCCAGGCCATGGGAAGATGCCAACCATGTGTAGGGTAGGTTTCCCCACTTCAAGCAACCATTCCAGAAAAGGGCTCCCTGACATGCCCAGAGGCTTGTCTCCATGGCGATTCCAGAGCCTGTCAAGTTGGCAACCAATACCAACCATCACACAGAGCTCCTTGCTGATGGAACCCGGGATTCTGGAATCTGTCCAGATGACAAATGCCACTGCCCGGGAGCCACACTGTCATCTGAAAGACACTGAGTCACATTACTTACTCTGCAAGGCAGCCCTGGAATAACCCAGGTCACAGTGTGTAAGAGTCTTCCAGCCTAGCAGGGAAGAAAAGACAGTGCACTGGCTTCTCCCAGGGGTGCTCCACTTGGGGACATTGTCTTCTACAACCGTATTGAGCGACATCATAGTCATCTTGGAGCACAGGTGGCCCACAAGCCACAGGTCGGGCATGCTTGCATCATAGATAGTCTGAGATGCCCAGGACTTCAGGGCAAATGCAATGTTGGATTTCTTCATGGGCAAATGTGTCCCTGTCAGCATAGGCCAGATACAGGCCTGAGGAATGGAGGCAAAAATTTCTAGAGGGTGAAGAGGCACTAGGTGGTGGTAAGTCTCTGTGTGAGGCTAAATTTCCCTGCATTCTCTGGCAGTGGCGAGTCTGGGGCTGGGAAGACTGAGACGACCAAGCTCATCCTTCAGTTCCTGGCTACAGTAAGCGGCCAGCATTCATGGATTGAGCAGCAGGTCCTGGAGGCCAACCCCATCCTGGAAGGTGAGCTTTGATCCTGAGGACTTGGACAGGAATGGCCCTCCCCACATGTAATAGCCACAGTGGCCTTCAAGACAGGGTGGGTGACAGTGGTGTAGATCCCCAGACAGCACAAAGGGGACAGGTGGTTACTCTACACTTCCCTGATGAGCATTTGCCACCAGATGTACAGAGATTTCGGTCAGATGTAGTAGCATGTATCTGTAACCCCTGCTCTGGGGAGGCCAAGACGTGAGGACCTTGAATTTAAGGCTTGGGCTACTTAACAAAACCCTATCTCAGTTAAAAACCAAAAGGAGAGGCTATAGAGAGATGACTTAGCTGGGAAAATGCTTGCCATATAAGCATAAGATCCTAAATCCAATCCTCAGCACCACGTCAGAACCAGACACAGTGGCACTTGTTATCCCAGCATAGGAGAAGCAGAGAACGCAGATCCCTGGGGCTCAAATGCTGGCCAGCCCAGCCTATCGGGCGAGCCTAGATCCCAGATCCCAGGGAGAGACCCTTTCTCAAAACACAAGGTGGATGAAGAATGACACCTGAGGTTGATCTCTGGCCATACTGCACACACACACACACACACGCACACACACGCACGTACTACCCTCAAAGGGAAAAAATATAGTATTCCTTTGTGTGTGTGCAGTATGATGCATATTTATTTTTAATTTAAATAACATTTTTTCATTTATTTTACATATCAACCAGCTTCCCCTCCTTCCTCCCCTCCCATTTTCTACCCTTTCCCATTTATCCCCCTACCCATCTGCACTTTCTCCTTCTCCATTCAGAAAGGGACAGGCCTCCCGTGGGCTTCTGCAAAGCATGACACATCGAGTTGAGGTGGGACAGAGCTCCTCCCCTTACATTGAGGCGGTAAAGTTTTTCTTTTTAAATAGGGTCCCAAGACCAAACCACTTTGAGAAATGTCTGTGTGTTTCTGGGTCCTTGAGAAGATGCTTCTGGGTTACTTACCATTAAGGCTGCAACAGGGAACCCTAGAGAAGACAAAGAGGAAGAAGCAGGAGTAGGCAGAGCAAGGATTCAGGCTCAGCTGCTGACTGGATAGTTTGGGAAGGGAAGAGAAGAGAGGAATCAGGATTGGACAATGAGGAGGTCAAGCTGGATGCCTTGGTTGCATTAGGGCTAATGCCTCACAGCCACCATGTCTCACGGCGAGAGGCCCTGAAGTCACATTTTGTAGCGAGCTCACAAGACCAACCTAAAGACAGGCTCTGGATCAAACTTCCCCTTAGAAGAGTTGTGTTAGGTCCCAGTGCCCCACCCTTGGGTGTAGTCCCTGGTAGAGGTGGCCCACACACCTGTTACATTGGCCCCAGGTCTGGTCACCGCTGGGCACAATTTATCTCTTTCTCCCCCCTCCCCATTTTTACTTTTTTTAATCCTATGGAGGGATGAACATGTGTGTGCAGATGTGCGCATGTATGTTAAACATATGAAGGTCAGAAGCCAACCTTAGGTGCATTCTACCTTTTGTTTGAGACACTGGCTTGGAATGCCACCATGTAGGCTAAGCTGATCAGCTCCAGAGACTGCCTTCCATTTCACCGTCAGTGAGATTATAGGCATTTACTATTCTGCTCAGTTTTCACGAGAGTTCTGGGGACTCAAACTCAGGTCCTCATGCTCACAGGGCACATGTATGTGTGCACATGCAGAGGCCATAACTTGAAGGTGTTGTTCTTTTTCTTTCCACTGAGTGAATCCCTCGGTTGGAATCCCTTGGTTGCAGGCACCTTCACCTGCTGAGCCATCTTGCTGGCCCACGAGGAGTTTAGAGTTGGGATGTGACCTTGAGGCCTAAAACAAATTGGGTAGAGTTGTGTGTATGTGTGTATGGAATAAACATGTGTGTGTGTTATAAACACCTGTGTGTGCACATGTGTGTGTGTGTGTGTGTGGTGCTTCTAAATGTGGATGTGGATGTCTGAAGAGTCCAGAAAAGATGTCAAATACCTCGTAGCCAGAGTTGCAGGCATTTGTGAGCCACCAAACATCGGTGCTGGAAACCGAGCTCCGTTCTCTGCAGGAGCAGAACAAGCAAGTGCTCTGCACTGCTGGGCCACCCCTGCAACCGCCACCTCGATTTCTGATCCAGAGTCTCTCACTGAACCTGAAGCTCTCTGATGGGCTAGACTGCCTGGCCAGCAAGTCCCAGATCCTCCTAACACGCATGAGAGCCCTCCCTGTAGTCCCACTTTGTTGTTACTGCCGTTACTAAATGTTTGACATGAGCGACTTCATTTTGATCCTGTGCTGTGTGTCACATGAGAAGCCGGCAGTAATGGCTCTACCAAAGTTTCTTTGGGTCCATGCTACAACCTACATACCTCCTTCTACAGCCAGCTTCTCTGGGGCGGAGCCAATGGTTCGTTGTCACTCCCAAATGAGCTCATGATATCTTTCCCCACCTCTACCTTGTCACCTGAGTCATCTTCCTTCCTTCCTTCTTGTTTGCTTGATTTCTGATAATTTCTTCAGGAATACAGTATTTACAACATTTCCACCCTTTCCCTCTCCCTCCTCCATTCCTCTTGTGTCCCCCAACTTTATTCATGACTTCTTTAAATGAATTTTAACAAACTTCCCCTTAGAAGAGTTGCATTAGGTGCCAGGGCTCCACCCTTGGGTGTAGTCCCTGATAGAGGTGCCCCAGACATTTGTTACCTTGGCCTCAGGTTTGGTAGTTGCTGGACACAGTTTATCTCTTTCTGTTTAAATTCACGGCCTCTTCTTCTATAATTATTTTTATATTTTATTTATTAGTTTTTATTTTATGTGTGTGAGTGATTTGCCTTCATATTTGCCTGTGTACCACATTCATGCAGGGCCTGCAGAGACCAGAAGGGGGGGGGTCAGATACCCTGGAGCTGGAGTACAGTTGATTGTGAGCCATCATGTGGGTGCTGGAAATCAAACCCTCTGGAAGAGCAGTCAATGCTCTTAACTGTTGATCCATCTCTCCAGCCTCATCTTCTTCAGTGTGTGTGTGTGTGTGTGTGTGTGTGTGTGGTGTTTGTGTGTGTGAATACAACATGCTAAGTCTATTTAGTGTTGCTCATATGTATATGTATTTTTGGCTGCCCACTTAAGAAGCACACCTGAGCCAGGCTATGGTGGCATACACGTTTAATCCCGGTACTCAGGGAGGCAGACACAGGTGAATCTCTGTGAGTTCAAGGCCAGCCTGATCTACAGAGTGAGTTCCAGGACAGCCAGAGATACACAGAAAAAAAAAAAAACCTTTCTTGGAAAAAAAAAAAAAACAAAGAAAGAAAGGAAGGAAGCAAGGAAGGAAAGAAGGGAAGGAGGGAGGAGGGAGGGGAGAGAGAGAGAGAAAAGAGAGAAACAGAAAGAAAGAAAGAAAGAAAGAAAGAAAGAAAGAAAGAAAGAAAGAGGAAGGGAGGGAGGGAGGGAGGGAGGGAGGGAAAGAAAAAGAAAGAAAGAAAGAAAGAAAGAAAGAAAGAAAGAAAGAAAGAAAGAAAGAAAGAGGGAGGGAGGGAGGGAAAGAAAAAGAAAGAAAGAAAGAAAGAAAGAAAGAAAGAAAGAAAGAAAGAAAGAAAGAAAAGGTAACACACCTGCTGTGTTGGCCCCAGAAGTCTCCCTGCCCCTACAGGCACTTGAAGGAAGCAGCCTCAAATTCTGAGCCTAGCATCCACAGCTGTTAGCCACCTCCTGCCCACTGCCTGGGCTAGCTTTCTTACCTCTTCCCTTTGGTCTACACTCAGGCCAGATTCCTACTCTATAAGAGCCTCCTGAATTCTGACCAGCTAGCCTTCCTGTACTGCCTTTTGCCTACCTGGACAGCCTTCCTCAACCTTCACCTGCAAGCTTTCCACTGTCAGATTTTAGACTACGGGCTTTGTAAGCCATGCTCACCTGAAGCAGCCTCTTTACTGCTGAAAAGAAGTACCAAAGTCCCTACCAGAAGTCCAGCTGTGAACTTGTAACTTCCTAACCGACTCCCCAGGTGCCTAGATTCCAGAATGACAGGTGCTGTTCTCACTTTCCCAAGGGAGTTTACAGTTCAAGGCCAGTAGACTCCAGGGAATCTACTGGTGTGATGAGCGCAACACCCCAACTGGATGTGTTCCTCTTCTCTTACCCCACACCCCCACTCTTTCCTCAAATGCAGCCCACTCCTCAACTACGCAGCAGGAAACCTCCCCTTCCTCTGCCATGGGGGCCTGAGCTCTCCTCAGGCGTCAGACAGCTGCCGATCGGCAGTGTCGAGGTCAAGCTGTCTGTCTCTCTGTCTAATAATAAACTTCTTCCCCCAAAGACAACCGCCTCACTGTTGATCCTTGAACCCTAGACTCCAGGCCTCCCCTCCACCTCCCCTGAGACCCAGATGACCCCTAAATGGAAATGTTCTCCTTTCTGCCCCTTCCACCCTCAGCCTTTGGCAATGCCAAGACCATCCGCAACGACAACTCCAGCCGCTTCGGAAAGTACATTGACATCCACTTCAACGCCAGCGGGGTAATCGAGGGTGCCAGCATTGAGCACTTTCTTCTGGAGAAGTCCAGAGTCTGTCGGCAGGTGAGACTCCACCCCCCGGGGGCGGGGCTTCTTCACTGTCATGCCTCTGTCACCTCCTGGATTCCATGTGCTTCTCAATAGTGCTGCAAAGGGAACAACTGCATTTTTCTCAACTTTCAATTTCTTGCCCATATAACTTGTACATATGCATATGGGTGCATGCATGGACACACGTTTGTGTGTGTGCAGATACACATGTGTGCATGTTTGTGTGGCAGCCAGACGGCCGATCTCGGATATCTTCCTCTATCACTCGCCAGCTTATTTTTGGATACAGGTCACTCAGTGAATTCGAGCTCACTGATTCAATAAAACTAGCTGATCAGCATGCCCCAGGGGTCCTGTTTCTGCCTCCCCAGTACGAGCGTTAGAGGTGTACCCCGCCTCACTCAGCTTTGTACGAGTAGTGGGGATTTGAACTCATGTTTTTGCGCTTGCGTGGCAAATGTTTTACCAACTGAGCCACCTCTCTAAGCTCCAACATATCTATCTTTCTGCCTTTCTTTTTTCCTCCCTCCCTCTCTCTCTCCCTCCCTCCCTCCCTCCCTTCCTTCCTACCTTCTTTCTTCCTTTCTTTTATCTTGCTGTGTAGGTGCAGGGGCAACTTTGACCTTCTAATCCTCTTTTCTTCATTCTTTGGTGCCTACCAAGCCTCACCTTTATTTGAATTAACTGAGGCCTGGCTTGAACAAATCTACGGCAAGGTGCTTTGGAAACTGTGACAGAGGGAGCTGGATAACAGAATAGACCATGGGACCAGGACTGGGGTCAGAGACAGGAAGATCCCTAGGGTTTTCTGGACAGCCAGCCTGGCCTACCTTCCTGGTTCTAGGCCAGTAAGAGACCCTGTCTCAAAAAAACAAGACAGACTCTCAAGTAACTGCATCTAAGATTGTCCTGTGGTCTACCTATTGATGTTCGTACATGCACACCTGCACACACAAGAGCACACACTCTTGCACAAGCAGAACTATATATAGATACATTATATGAGTGAATTTTATAAATGAATTTAAGGTCTAGAAGAAACACTAGCCCTGAAGTGCTTCTGTGGAGGGGGAAGTGGAAATTTTAGGAAGGGGAGAAGCAAAGTAGAAAGAAAGCTTATTAAAAAAATAAATAAATAAATAAAAGAAAGCTTATTTCATGACAGCACACACAGATGAGAGTCTGAATTTTCACAGAGAGGTTATGGTTATAAATAGCATGTACAAACCCCATAGCTACCCAGATGGTGGTGCCACATGCCTTTAACCCCAGCACTCATGAGGCAGAGGCAGGCGGATCTGTGAGTTTGAGGCCAGCCTGGTCTACAGAGCAAGTTCCAAGACAGCCAGAGCAGAGCTGTTATACAGAGGAACCTTGTCTCAAAAAAACTAAACAAACAAAACACGAAACAAACAAACCTCACATCTACACAAGCTCATGGCCACGGGCTCTCCAGAAGTCACAGAGTGACTACAAATCCCAGGAAACGCTGAATTGCAGAGCCCTGGACAGCCTTCTGGGCTAGGAAGTGAGGTCAAGGTCAATCTAAGGCCAGGCTAGCCTCTTGGCTCCTCAGATGGTATCCAGAATCTTCTGCTGCTTAGAACGCAGGTGACCAAGGGGTCTAGACTGGTCCTGCATAAATGGCAGAGCCACATGTGGTTGGGAGTTCTTCAAGCTGAAATTGGAGCCGTTCTGTGGGACTTGCTCACGCGTCCCTCCGGATGTCCTTCCTCCTAGGCTGCGGAGGAACGTAACTACCACATTTTCTACTGCATGCTTATGGGGATGAGCCCGGAGGAGAAGAAACTGCTGGGTCTTGGCATGCCCTCTGACTACCACTACCTGACCATGGTGAGCCTCCAACTCCTCTTCCCAAAGGGAAGGGATAGCACATGTTCAAACCTCAATCTTGACTGCTGAGGTGCTTCTCTTCTAGTTGGGACCTGAGGTGAGTGCCTGGTCCCTTTCCCTCCTGTTTGGAAGCAATTTTGTGACCACCTTAGTGGCCCAACTCCTATTTCTCTTCCACTCTGTGTACTCCTGGAACCCCAAGCTAAGACTCTGGTCCTTTCCCACACACCCCTTCTTCTTCTGAAGCCCTCCAGGCCTACAAGAGGTTCCCAGAACAGTAGGTTATTCATAGAATATTCATCCCTTCCCTGGAGGTTCACCTAGACTACAAGCTCTCAGAACATGAACTGAGCTCTCCCTGACCCCTGCTTTCCAGGACAGTGAGATTCAAGCAGCTGTGGGTGACATGTTCTACCCCTTGGATCACTTTCTTCTCTTACCCCTTTGATTTTGAAGTAGTGGTCAATACTTCAAAGTCTTAGTCAGTCCTTGCCTAGAACATGGCAGGAGTTGTGTTTTAGGGTGTCCTGGTGACCAGATTTGACCTCTACTCTATCGTCTATGCACAGCTAAGGAGGTCTCACCATTCAAACCTCTCTGACAAGCATTAGTTACTATAAGTTTGAGACCCTTGGCACAGCCTCACACTTCTCCAAGATCTGACCCTCCTTGCAGCAGACTTTGGACCCCTCCTCCAAACTCTGTCCCATCAACCTCTGCCCTGTGAGAAGCCCAGCTCAGACACCTTCTGCAGGGAAACTTTCTCTACTTCCCAGTAGGGCCAGGCTTAGCTTCTTTGGTAAGAGCCCATGGCAGGTCTTTGGTCTCTTGCCTGCTCTCTTAGATCTACAACAGCTGTGAAGAACTATGGGTCATTGGTTTGTAACTCCTATCAAGGAGCACAGGCCCTGCTATGTAGTCAGAGTTGAGAAGAGCTTCCTAAGGAAACGAGCCCATGGGATGCCCTAGAGGCAGGCCAGGCTCAAGATGGCTGGATGACGAATAGAAGCCCAGAGAAAGGACTCACTCCTGGTCACCCAGTGCTGCCTGCAATGCCCAGGTGTGCCTTAGCTGTGGTGCCAGCAGAGCTGTCAGGGTCAGAGCCTGGGCCCTGGCAGCTCTAACAAGCCAGGCTCAGCCACCTCTCCTCAATAGACTAACGAAGCAGACAAGTGATCAGGCACAGGGCAGAGAAAGATCTCTTCAATGTGGCTACACCTGGAAGAGGCACACAGTCAAGTGTCCTCCAGGCTGGTCTGTATGTGGGGTCCTGACGTGGAATTTAGCTTTAAATGGAAGGCAAGAGCTATGGATAACTGAGCAGCCTTGTCTCGGCTCCAGTCCTCATAAGAGAAGAGCTATGAATAACTGAGCAGCCTTGGCTCAGCTCCAGTCCTCACAAGAGGCGGCCTGGCAGCCAGGCAGTGGTGGCGCACGCCTTTAATCCCAGCACTTGGGAGGCAGAGGCAGATGAATCTCTGTGAGTTCGAGACCAGCCTGGTCTACAAGAGCTAGTTCCAGGACAGGCTCCAAAGCCACAGAGAAACCCTGTCTCGAAGAACCAAAAAAAAAAAAAAAAAAAAAAAAAGAGGTGGCCTGGCAACTGTCAGAGCCGTGCGACATCTCTCCTGGCTGGCACTGGCCTTTTTTGTCTCCCAGAAGAAATTCCTGTTTCTTAGGGTCTATTATTTCAACAGTCTAAAAGCCAAATGAAGGGGCACACACATCTTAGAGAACCTCTGTGTGGTCTTGCCTCTGGGAACTCATTGATTGATTGGTTGGTTGGTTGATTGATTTTGCTAAGTTTAGTTACACGGATGTTGCCCTTCGGAGTCCACCCAGGGCTTATAAGTCGACTTTTCAGAGAAACTTTCCTAAGCCGTCTTGACCTTCCCGGCGGAGGAGGTGAGATCTGGGGTGGCTCTGTCAGCTGAAGTGTCCTGTTCCCGTAGGGAAACTGCACATCTTACGAGGGGCTCAGCGATGCCAAGGACTACGCGCATGTTCGCTCGGCCATGAAGATCCTCCACTTCTCAGACTCTGAGAACTGGGACATCAGCAAGCTGTTGGCAGCCATCCTCCACCTGGGGAATGTGGGGTTTATGGGTAATGTTGTTCTTGTCTTGCTAACACCCCTGGGGAGAAAAGGGGAGGGATAGGACAGCAGGAGGGAGAAGTCTCTGAGTCGTTGTGCCAGAAGGACCATGTGATTCAACCCAGTCTTGGAAAAATACATCCTAAAATTGTGTCTCTGATTTTGCAGTCCTCACAGGTCTGAGAATACATGAAAGCATGGGCCCCTACAGGGAAAGAATCAGGCCCTGGACCAAGCAGACAGCTCTTAGTGAGGTTGCTGACATGCAAGCATGGGACCTGAGTTTGAATCCTCAAGACCCATGTAAAGAGCCAGGCATGGTGGCATATGCCTTCAATCCCAGTGGTAGGGAGGCAGAAGCAGGAAGATCCTGGACCTCACTGACAGGCCAGTCTAGCTGAACAGTGAGCTCTAGTACAGGGAGAGATTCCATCTCGAAAAATAAAATGAAAAATGGTAAGGAAGCCCTCCAGCATCAACCTCCAGCCTCCATAGGTGCACACATACACACACCAAAGATCATTTAAAAGAATCAGGTCAGATACTCCATGGTTAGCAGGAACCCCAGAGAGTTACCTACTCATGGCCAGGGTGAACCAAAGTACATGAATCCACTTGTGAACCCACAAAACCAATCTGTAAGAAGTCAAAGCACTAGGAGGGTTAAACGGTACTGGCCCGTGGCATCCTGAGACACTGGCCATGATTGACAGTTCTCTCTGGAGGGAAATGCTGATAACCTAGGTGAGTAATAACTCTAATAGTTTTTCAGACACAAATCCAGCATGCAGCTGGAAACAAAGAGGAAGAATGAAAAAGAAAGGCAGGCATGGCATGTGGAGGCGGACACAGTGGTGGGAAGATTGCCTGACTCAGACCAGATAGAGAGCTCATGCCAACATGAGATTTAGGCACAGTAAAACTCAGGCCTGGGGTTTCAGTTTTAATCATACCCCATATGTTTGTCACACAAGCTCGAGGGATTGAGTTTGGATCTCTGGAACCCACAGAAAAGTCCTTGATCCCAGTGCTGGGGAGGCTGAGACAGGAGACTTCCCAAGGCTCACTAACCAGTCAGTTTAGCTGAACTGGGTGAGTGCTAGGTTCAGTGAGATCCTGTCTCAAAAACATAGGGTGGAATTTGTGTGTGTTTGTAACACCAGTGATGGTGAGAGGGTAGTGGCCATGACAGGCAGGGTCCTAGAGCTCACTGGCCAGCCAGTCAAATCAAACGACCAGCCCTGGATTCAGTGGTAGACACCATCCCCAAAAATATAAATGGCCAACAATAGCTAAAGATACCCAACATTGACATCTGGCCTTCATACTTACATATGTGCATGTGTAAATGCACCCACACCCACACATTAATGCACGTACACTACGTGTGTTAATGATGTACACATACATATACATTACACACATGTGCATGTACCACACAAACACAAAATATAAGGTGGAAAATGATCAAGGAAGCCACTTGTTGACTTCTGGTCCTACACATGTGCACACACATGGACAGGTACATACACACATACACAAAGACACACACACACACCACTCTCTAAGTTTTATGAAACTTAGAGAGTTTTAAGAAATGGTTTTATGAAACCATTTCTTTGCTTTTTAATTACCTTTTTATTGCCTACATTATGTGCCTATATGACACTTAGGAGGTGTGTGTGTGTGTGTGTGTGTGTGTGTGTGTGCATGTGTGTGTGTATGCTGTGTGATGCTTGGTATTGAACCCAGATTCTTATGCATAGTAGGTAGGCACTCTACCATGATGCCACCACACCCTCAGTTCTCATAGCTTTTAAAGTCCCTGCTAGGCAGCCATTCCTTCAAAGAGGAGGAACTGGAAGCAGAGATGTAGTCAAGAGACTGCTGTTTCTGGGTGGGACTCCGCTACTACATCACCTGACTTCACAAATACATACATGCCTGGGCTACTAAGGACAGCAGAGTGAAGCCACGGAAGCTGGCAGCCTGTCTTCTCTCATAACAGACCCCATTCAGGCTCCCAAGAGCCAGTGTCTTCTCAGTCTCCCCGCATTGTCCCAGGGTCCTGACCTAGCCAGACAGAGGGGACCATAGCCTGTTTCACCGGTTCAGCTAAGTTGCTAATGACTGGAGGTCAGTGGGACATTCAGCCTCCCAGGAGAGGTTCCAGGAGAGGTGGTTTACTCCCGAGTACAGTGTTTGTTAAGATGTAGACACAGCCTGCCCAGGCTCTCTATGCATCACATCAGAGTCCTCTCTCAAGACCACTGCTTCTCTCCACAGCTGCTGTCTTTGAGAACCTGGATTCCTCTGATTTGATGGAAACTCCAGCCTTCTCCTTTGCGATGAACTTGCTAGAGGTATTGGATCATCACATCCGCTAGTTCGGAGTCTTGTGAGAACCCTTGGGGGCTTCGGCTGTCAGAGCCCAAAACCTAATTCTCAAAGCCCTGTCCAGTTCCCCATGTGTGTTTCCCACACTCTCCCAGGTTCTCAGTCCACTGCATACAGTGGACTCCTGGGGGCAAGCACCAGGGTGGGGGTAGGGTGAGTGACCAGTGTACTTCAGTGGACATGTCTTCCTCCCGTGTTCTGTACCCTCCCCTACCTTCCAGTGGTTCTATACTCCATGTCTTTACTTCTCACCTGCTCACTCACTATGGGTTTCTCTTGGGCTCCAAGCCCCATGCCCGTCAGAATGTGCATTTTGTCTTATTCCACACCAGTTGTGCATTTTTCTGGTCCAAGTTAGTCTGTGGCTCAGCACAGAAAGTCCCAGAAAGCGAAAGAAATCCTCACAAACCAGTCGCCTCTCAAAGTCCCCCTTCCAAATATCACTGACACATAAATTTGGGGGTCATATGTCCAACATAGAAACTCAAGGGCACACATTCAAACTATATCAGGTGCTCCAAAACTTGGCTCATGCCATCTTTGTCTTCTCTGCATGGTGGGGAGGGTTCACTCCCCTCCAACCTTCCTTTGCTCTTTTTCCCAGGCCCAGGAGACCAGCATGTTCAGGTTCGCCAACAGGCAGTCTTCCACAAACATTGCAAAAGCACTCATGAGAGAGACCAAGGCTGTGACCCCCCTCCCCACGGCCCTAGTTTGGGTCCAAAACATTACCCACCATCAAGGGTCTTTGGTCACAAGAGGGACTAGGAACAGGTGTGAGTTCTGAGCCAGGCTCTGCTGCGCAGGTAAATAATGCAGCCTGCTCCCTTCCCAGGTGCAGTTCCAGGCTCTCCGGGAATGTTTGATCAAACACACGATCCCCATCCGTGGAGAGTATGTCTCCAGGCCCTTGAACATTGCACAGGCCGCAGACCGAAGAGATGCGTTTGTCAAGGTACAAAGCCACAGGGCAGGGCAGGACAGAGATGGATGGGCAGGTCCCAGCTTTGGTGGTAACATCCCTTAGGAGGCCAGTGTCAGCAATCTGCATGCAGCCTTTCTGGGTAATGGCCTCTTCCTTTGCCTCAGAGAACAAAGCTTCACCCCATGTCTCCCCAGGGCATCTACGGGCACCTCTTCCTATGGATTGTTAAGAAGATCAATGCTACGATCTTCACACCACCAGGCCAGGATCCCCGAAGTGTGCGGAGGGCCATTGGACTCCTGGACATATTTGGCTTTGAAAACTTTCAGAAAAATAGGTATAAAAACCTTAGCCTCCATTATTTCTGAAGATAGAACATGAAGAGCGAGGAGGACAGCTCAGTCAGCAAAATGCTTGCCATGCGGGCTTGAGTCTCCTTCAGAGCTCATGGGGAAAGCTGGGCATAGTGGCTGCACATGCGTGTAATGTCAGTTCTGGGAAGGTAAAGACAGAAGGACCCATGTGGCCTACAGCCTAGCCAGGCTATCTGAACTAGTAGACACCCAGTCTCTAAAAGCTAAGTTGGATGGCATCAAGGACCAATATCTGAGGTTGATTCCACACTCACACATATACGCACACTTGCACAATGCACCCATGCACACCACACGCATGCACAGTGCATACACACACACAGAGAGACACACACACATGATGAGCAGTGATTCTGACCAAGCTTGAGGGTACCTGTCCCCCTTCCCCTACCTTACCCTGCCCACTAGGCTGGAAGCAAGGACTTCACACTCCCAGTTTATAATGCCCGGGTGTCTGCAAGCAAGTCTGGGCCTTCCTGCAAATACAGCCTGCATACATCTTAACATCCCACTGCCCAAAGAAGTCTGTGTAACTAAAAGCCATCCCCAAGACTCAGCTTACCCCAGCATTGCTCACCCCGTGAACCACTTCCTGATCTATGGTGACTTCACACATGGGGTCAGAGTGGTAGCAGAAGTCAATAGTGTTGACTCATCTAAGAGTTTTTGTGGATCATCTCTGGCCTTGGAGTTTGGAAATGAGTAAGCTCAGGCTGAACATCTCTGATCCAGTGTCCCAAAACAGCTGGAAGCAGGTGTGGGCATTGTCACCAGATGCCACTGTGGTGAGGGTTGGGCAAGGATACTAGGTGGGAAAGAGAAGCAAACGTGGGCAGGTGATACCCAAGGCGGAGAGGAAGGAAGGCAGCAGGCAGCCAGCAGGAAAGTGAAGGTAGGGGTGCTGTTCCAGAGCTTTTGAGGTCACAGTCCAGGCCCTGATAGTTCCCTGGAGTCAGAGAAAAGGAAGCATGTACTTAGAGGTGTACACACATGAGGTTCTGGGTGCACACAGCACAGCCGCCTCATGGGGCAAAGATGCCCCAAGACTCCAGGGCTTTCCAGGCTGCGGTGGTACCCAGCTGACCCTGCTCCACACTAAGATGATGGTGGTGGCGATTCTACAGCTTTGAACAACTCTGCATCAACTTCGCCAATGAGCATCTTCAGCAATTCTTTGTGAAGCACGTGTTCACAATGGAGCAGGAGGAGTACCTTTCTGAGAACATCACCTGGGACTACATCCGCTACACGGACAACCAGCCCATCCTAGACCTGCTGGCCGTCAAGCCCATGAGTGTCATCTCTCTTCTAGATGAGGAGAGCCGCTTCCCAAAGGTATGTGTCTGCATCTCCCTCGGAGTAGAGCCTGCATCCCCAGTTTCTTTTCCGATGTCAAGAAACTCCATGGTGCTGAGTGTAGAGGGTATACTCGTGCATAGGGTGGTCACCACCTTTGCCTAACAAGTCCTAGTACAGCACACCTCCTGCCGGAAGGCTTCCCAGACTGCTAAGGACCTGGATGATTGTCCAGTGGCTAGAGTAAGAGAGTTGACAAAGGAATAGCCCCTAGTCTCTGTTCCTGAGTCTTCACTACCACAAGTCACCAGCCAATGTGAGCTAGTTGTCCACCAATAGTGAGCTGTAAGTCATCCTAAACCCAGCTTTCTTTGCCTCCTGTGGGTTGGCCTCCTCCAGGGGACAGACATCACGATGCTGCAGAAACTGAACAGTGTCCATGCCAACAACAAGTCCTTCCTACGACCCAAGAACATCCATGACACCCGATTTGGAATCGTGCACTTTGCGGGTGAAGTATACTACCAGGCAGAAGGTGAGCTCAGCTCTGTGTATGACCCACCTGGGCTCATACAGTCCAGGATCCCAGCCAGGGGATGGTTCCGCCCACTGTGGGGAGATCTATCTGCCTCAACTAAGGCAATCAAGATGATCCCCCACAGGCAGGCCCAGAGGCCTGTCTACTAGGTTGTCTCTAGAGTTTGTCAAACTGACAAGACACTAACCATTGCAGGTGTCATCTACACCCTTCATGACTGGTTTCTTTCACTTACTCTAAGGTTTTTGAGGGTTATCTGTGTTAATGTAGGTGTGAGGGATCAGCCCCAAGTGCTCACGCTTGCACACTAGCGCTTCCAATGACATCACTCCCCAGCCATTGTTTCTTGCCATTGCAGAAGAATAGTCTGTGTTACTGGCCTATATTTTGTTTCTCTCTTCAACTGATGATATTTGAGTAATTTCCATTATACAGCTATTTTATATAGCACAGCTGTGAACATCCAGTGCAGGGTTTTGTGTGCACGTAGATTTCCGTTCTTGCAACATATATCTATCCAGCAGTGGATTGCTAGGTCATGTGTAGATTTTGAGCACCCACAAAACTCTTTCCAAAGTAGCTGTGCTGTTTTACATTTTTCATAGGTTTGTAGGGGAGTGCCAACATTTCCCCATGCTTTTGAACTTGTGTTATCAGAGCATGGCTTGCAGGAGTCTGTCCTCTCCTTCCACAACATGTGTTCTAGGGACCAAACTTAGGTCACCAGACTTGGCAGCAAGTGCCTATATCTCAATTCCTTGAGTCTTGTTTTTGTTTGTTTGCTTGCTTGCTTGTTTGCACCTCCAACATATCTGGTATTACATCTGTGAACCGCCATGCCTGGTTTCATATCACTTTCTTAATGCTGCCAAAGGTTTGATTTTAAAGAAGTCTGGTTTATCTCTTGTCCTTTTGTCGCTTGTGTCATGGCTTAGACACCACTGTAAAGTCTAGTGTCATGAGACTTGCTTTCTCATTGCTTTTCTTTAGGGACAGGGTCTCCCTATGCAGCCCTGCCTGCCCAGGAACTTACTGTGTAGCCAGGCTGGCCTCTAACAGCCCTGCCTTCTGAGTGTTAGAATTACTCCATGAGTCGCTTCTCCCGGTTTTCTCCTACGTGTTCTTTGATTGTTGCATATTTCTGGTTTGTTTTATAAAGCGGACTCTCCTGTAGCTCAGGCTACCTTAAACTCACTATGTAGCTAAAAACCACCTTGAACTCCTGATCCTCCTGCCTCCAGCTCCCAAGTGCTGATATTCGCACCACCATGCCCAATTTTTGTGGTGCTGGGAATCGAACCCAGAGAATCATGCATGCTAGGCAAGCACTCTACTAGCTGAGCCAGATCCCCAGCTCCTCTCATACACAGTCTTACAAGAGGTTTAGATTTTACTTTTAGACATTGGTTCCATGGGTTAACTTTCTGCTGTAGTCAGGTCACGATTTTGGGCAGAGAAAGAAAGGTCAGCGAACTCAGTCTGTTGTGCTTAGAAGAATGGGAAGGTGGCTAGTGTGCTCTCGTGGTCAGGAAAGCAGAGTAGGCAAGCATCATCCGTAGGAGTTTCTAAGTAGAGACGTGACTCTGAGAGCAGTCTTTGCATGCTCTTCCTGTAGGGAGACAGAGAGAGGCTGGTATCATGCTGAGCAGAAACAGGGTGCTGGAGGTGGGGGAGTTCTGTTGGAAAACTGGGAAGGTGGGGCTCCTTCACAGTCCCTGACACCACGGTTTAAGCTCTTGAGAAAGGGAGAGTTCCTGTATTAGTCAGTGTTCTCTAGAAGAACAGAACTAATGGATATATTAAAAGGGCACTTAACAGAGGAGTTTACAGACTCTGGTACAACAATGGCTGTCTCCTGACAGGAAGGCCAAGAATCCGGTCATTGTTCAGTCCATGAGATTGACTGTCTCAGTTGGTCTTTGGTCTCCATTGTGATCCTGAAGAAGTAGGTTCCAATACCAGCAAAGGATTGGGCACCAGGACTATTGAATTTGCCACAGACAGTGAGGGCAAGCAGGCAAATAGCAAAGCTTCCTTCTTCTGTGTCCTTTTATATTAGCTGCCACTAGAAGGTGTGGCCAACATGGGTCTTCTGACCTCAAATGATACAGATTTAGGGCGGGTAGTCCCATGTCAAGTGATCCAATTAAGCAAAATCCCTCACAGGTATGCCCAGCTGTTTGGGTTTTAATTGATTCCAGATGTAGTCAAATTGACAACCAGTATTAGCAATCATAGCCCCAGAACCCAAAGAGGATGCGGAGCCCATCCCCCAGCACCCCTAAGTATTCCAGAGTGAGGGTTTTTGTTTGTTTTGCTTTGTTTTGAAGTGGCATGAAACTTACGAGGAAAGGGACCGGAGTTGGCACAGGACACATCAAGACCAAGTTCTCAGAGCAAAGGAGTTTTATTTGCTCTAGAGGGACAAAGGGCAGGGAATTAGAGCCAAGAAAGAGGGTAGGAAAGGGGCAAGGGAGAAGGGGAAGGGACGTTTGCCCCAGAGGGACAAAGGATTGCCTCTGGACAGAGAGGAGATGTATGTGGCCTACAGGCAAATGACGGTTTATATAGGAAAGGGGTAAACCCTGTGTTAGGATGAGGTGTTTAATGTTGACTGGACAGGTTAATTAGATGAGCTAAAATGGGATTTTTGATTACTGGACTTCAATACTTCCAAAGCTGAACCTTGGTAGTCAGCCTGGGGAGAGAAAGGGGCCAAATAAGGGAATGGACCTTGGTGACTAGCTTTAGGGGTGTAATCTAACAGTTTATCAAAGGAGAGAGAAGGGTGGAAGGCGAAAAACATCCTTCAAAGAGGATGCTAAGATTCAGGAAACTTTTTTCTCCAAGCACAAGGACCTAATTTAGAATACCCAGAATCCATGAAAACCATACACTTCTGTGATCAGACACATCTCCCATCCGTAGTCTTAACATTGCTATGCTGAAATGGAACACAGAGAGAGGGGATCCCTGGAAGCTCAAGGGCCAACAGCCTTGTGTATATAGTATTGAATAAAAAGAGATTTAGCCTCACACAAGACAGAAGGGGAGTCCTGTGATTTCCACACAGGCACCATGGCGCGCTCATGCCCATTCTCTCTCTCTCTCTCTCTCTCTCTCTCTCTCTCTCTCACACACACACACACACACACACACACACACACACCTCACACACATTTTAAAAAGCAAAAGCAGGGCTGGGTATTTAGCTCCAAATCTTGCCTAGCATGCATTAAGCCCTGGTGTTTTCTCCCCAGCACCATGTAAACAGGCATAGTGGCACATGCCTGGAATCCCAGCAGTCAGGACATGAAAGCAGGAGGGCTAGACATTCAAGATCATCCTCAGCTACAAAGCAAGTCTGAAGCCAGCCTGGGCTATATGTCACCTAGTCTCAAAAAACATAAAGCAATAAACACAAATGCTGAAGTGTATTGCTTTCCTTTGTGCTACCCTGTTACACCCATGACCTCATATGATCATGGTCATAGGCAACCATCTCTCCCTGTGACCTCACACAGTTCTCTCTCGGAGTTTAATGACACTGGCCATACTGGACCAAGGTCTACCCTCATAACCTGATTTTACCTTCATCATTTCGCCTCAGTCAGTAGTGCTTTCTGTGCAAGCATGATGATTGGGTGCAATTCATAAGAAGAAAAGTCATGACAAGAAAAAAGAAAAACTCTGGACACAGTATGCTGCCTATAACCCCAGCACTGGGGAAGCAGACCCTTGGGCTCTCTGGAGAGCAGCTTAGCCTATTTGATGAATTCCAGGCTAATGAGGGACTCTGGCTTTAAAAAAACTGTGGACAGCAACTGACCTCCATATACATGTTCTCTGACATGTATGTGTATTCATGGGTCCATATGGGTACCAAACCGACACAAACATGCACATTTGCATGCAGTCAAAACTTTCTCTTCAAACAGGCGTTCCATACTGAGTCCAGAAGTACTGGAAGCAAGGACCCCAACAGATAAATTTGGATAGATACAGTTCAGCCCAGAACACTATCTTCCCCCATTTCTGAATGCTAAGTGTTCCCTTTGGGAAAACGCCAACCTTTGCAGAATGCCCAAGACCTCAGAAGCAGAATAATTGTACTCATTTAGACCGCAGTGGTGAACGGGAATGGGATGCAGGGATCTGAGAGTTCAGAGGTCAGAAGGGACAGTGCTGGTGGAGACAGAAGTTCCTAGTGGAAGATAGATAGTGCTTCAGGGGAACATTCTAGAGTCCTCCAGGAATTCTCACCTTACTCAAGGGTTGGGAGAGATGGCTCTATTGGTCTGAAGGGTAGCCCTGCTCTCTCCACAGGCTTTCTGGAGAAGAACCGAGATGTGCTAAGCACAGACATCCTCAACCTGGTTCAGTCCTCCAAAAACAAGTTCCTGAAGGAGATATTCAACCTGGAGTCACCACAAACAAAGATGGGCCATGGCACCATTCGCCAGTTGAAGGCAGGAAACCAGTTCTTCAAGGTGAGCTACTACCTGCCACCCTCACTCTAAGGCAGTGTCCCAGACAGATAGGACCAGGGAGAGCTTTTATTCACTAGGAGTCCCTTGCATGCGACATCTCCAGAGTGCAGCATTCCAGCACGTGACATTCCCCAGCATACAACATCCCTAGTGTGCAGCATCCCAGCATGCAGCATCCCCAGAGTGCAGCATCCCAGAGTGCAGCATCCCAGAGTGCAGCATCCCCAGTGTGCAGCATCCCAGCATACAGCATCCCCAGTGTGCAGCATCCCAGCATGCAGCATCCCAGTGTGCAGTTATCCCCAGAGTGCAGCATCCCCAGCATGTGACATCTCTGGTGTGCAGTATCCCAGCATGCAGCATCCCCAGCATGCAGCATCCCAGCGTGCAGCATCCCAGCGTGCAGCATCCCCAGTGTGCAGCATCCCCAGCGTGCAGCATCCCTAGAGTGCAGCATCCCCAGCGTGCAGCATCCACAGTGTGCAGCATCCCCAGCGTGCAGCATCCCTAGAGTGCAGCATCCCCAGCGTGCAGCATCCCCAGTGTGCAGCATACTCAGCGTGCAGCATCCCTAGAGTGCAGCATCCCCTGTGTGCATCTGGTATCCAACGAGGCTTGTGCTGAAGTGAAGGAGAGAAGAGGAGAGAAGGGAACAAAGGAAAGAGAGAGAGAAGGAAGGAGGGAAAGGAGGGGAAGGAAAAGGAAAGAGGGGAAGGAGAGAAATACAGAGAGGGAAGGAGGAAGAGAGGGGAATGAGCGGGAGGGATGACTCAACAGTTACGAGCACTGGCTGTCCTTTCGGAGGCCCTGGGTTTAATTGCCAGCACCCACATGGCAGCTCACAACTGTCTGTAACTCCAGTTCCAGAGGATCCAATACCCTCACACAGACATGTATTCAGGAAAAAAGAAGGAATAAATGAAGAAGAGGAAAATAAGGAAAGAAGACAGGACAGAGGGAGAGGGGGAGAGAAGGAAGTGGAAAAGAAAAGGAAAGAAGGCATGGGGAGGGACGATGGAAGAAATGTGTGCATTTGTCCTAGGTGGCAGCCCTCGCTGTGGTATGGTCCCCACTTCCCTGGGCATAACTTCCCTGCCCTTATGACCCTTGCTTTCTCTTTGCAGCCGTCAGACTCCATCAAGCGCCCACTCACCCTCGCAGGCCAGTTCAAGCAGTCCCTGGATCAGCTGATGAGAATCCTGACCAACTGCCAGCCCTACTTCATCCGTTGCATCAAACCCAATGAGTACAAGAAGCCGCTGGTAACTAGGAGAGACTGAGGGTGTGCCTGAATGGGGTGCAGCACTGAGGGGCTGAGTTTGACACCTACAATTGACTTCCAGGGCACGGCCAACGTTGTAGCTGTCCACCGTCCCCAGGTCACAGCTCAGTGACCTGCACTGCTTCAGCTCCCTGGCGCCCTAGCTTTTTAGCCCTCCCATCATCTGCCGTGTATGCTTGGCCAGGCTCTGAGCCTCATTTTTCTTATCTTCCATGAAGTCAGACTTACTCTTGTCTAGAGGCAGTTAGCAATGAAGCTGTGGTCACAAGAATGCCCACATGGCCCAAAGTATCTTTGGGAGGCAAAACTTGCCCTCTGCAGGTGGGTGATCGGCAGTGGCAAGCTCCAACAAGCAAGCACGTCTAGTGGGCCTCACGTTCTTACACGGGTGACTCATCTGTGTGGTAGGGACAAGGTGGACTCCTGTAATTCCCTGACTTAAAGAACCTGCTCCCCAAAAGGCTGTAAGCACAGGGACTTCCCAAACCAAGAAATAGGATTTGCAAAGATAAAATAACTAAAAACTGTATCATAGGGGAATAATATGATATTTGTGTGTACATGTTAGCATATGTATGCATGTGTGTAATGGAGGATAGCGTTTGATATTTGGTATCTATTTTATTGCTCTCCAAGTTATACAGTTTTTAAATTATTTTATTGTATAGGTGTAGATATTTGGCCTGCATGTATACAAGCACCATGCATGTGCCTGGTGCCCATCGAGGCTAGAGGGGAACTAGAACTGGAGCTCCCCTAGAACTGGAGTTATGGACAGTGTAAGCCATAATATGGGTGCTGGAATGTGAACCCAGGTCTTCTAGAAGAGCAGTCAGTGTCCTTAACTAGTGAGCCATCTCTCCAACAACTACCCCCTTTTAAAAAAAAAAAGTATGTGTGTCTATGTGGGCACATGTGCACATGAGTACAATTGCTTGTGGAGGCCAAACGAGACCACCATCGTCCCTGTAGCTGGAACAGCAGGTCATTGTGAGCCTCCTGGACATGAACACTGGAACTAAACCTAGGTCTTAGCAGAAATAGACGTCTCTTAATTGCTGAGCCACCTCTCCAGCCCCTCCACCTCATTTGTTGAGACAGGGTGTCTGAATGAACCCGGAGCTTGCGGATTTAGCTAGACCAGCTACCCAGCAGACCCCTGAGATCTGCTTACTTCCTCTTCCCTTCACTTGTATTGTTGGTCCATGCTTAGTTTTGGTGGTGGTGGTGGTGGCATTTAATGTGGGCTCAGTGGCTCAAAAGGCAGGTTGTCATACTTCCCTAGAAAGTACCTTACCAGCTGAGCTATCTCCAGCCCCAAAAGAAAATTACATTTGGGCTAACAAATGGCTCAATGGGTACAGGAACTTGCTGCCAAGCCAGATGTCCGGAGTTTGGTCCCAGGACCCACATGATAGATGTAGAGAACCAGCTTCTGCAAGGTGTCCTCTCACTTCCACATACATGGTGTCACACATGCACCTTGGCACACACACTCATGTACACACACAATAGATAAATGTAATATAAAATAAATCTAATGAATAAATATCACATTAAAATTAAATACCTTTTAAATAGAATGCAACTGTGTATATTGAGGCTGTTTTCATAAAAGCTAGTTGTCTTAGGGTTTCTATTGTTGTAATGAGACACCATGACCACGGCAACTCTGATAAAAGAAAAGATGTCTTTGTGGTGGCTTACAGGCCAAAGGTTTAGTCCATTGCCATCATGGTGGGACGTGGCAGTGGACAGGCCAACATGGTACTGGAGAGGGAGTTGAGAGTCCTACATCTTGCTCAGGAAACAGGAAGTGGTCTGAGACACTGGGTGGTATCTTGAACATAGGAGACCTCAAAGCCCACTCCCACAGTGACACACTTCCTCCAACAAGGCCACATCTCCCAATAGTGCCACTCCCTATGAGCTTATGGGGGCCAATTACACTAGTATAGACAACTGCTATTTAAGGAAGAGACCTGGTCCGTCATCTGCATCAACTTAGACCATGAAACCCAATATGGACAAGTTCAACAGAACTGCCATATGCAGGCTGTTCATGCATACTTCAGCATTGCCAGGGCACACATTTCATTTTTCATTTCAGACAGTTACTATAGACAACAGCTACTTTTGTTTTTTGAGACAGAGTTTCTCTGTACAGCCTCATAGGTGTTCTGAGACTTGCTCTGTAGATCAGGCTGAACTTGAACTCACAGATATCTGCCTGCCTCTGCCTCCCAAGTGCGGGGATTAAAGGTGTGCGCCACCACCACCAGCTTAGGCAACTCTTCTTCCTCATGCTGGCAAAAACTGTCTTGCTCTTAGAGGTCCTGCAGGTAGCCACACCCCTGCCCTAGGCTGAGGCTCACATTCTCTGGTGCCTCTGACCAGAATTCATCTCAGTGGCAGCGGCTACCTGCTGTGAGTTGTGAGAGGCCTAGGCTGAGGAGCAGACAGGCCCAGCCACTGAAGAGTATGGCCCTGCCCTTCAGGCATCTCATCTTTAAACCAGCGCCAATCATGCCGGTCACGTATGCTGTTGTGGAGATTAAATAGAAACTACAGGCTCTCGGGAAACACTCAGTAACAACTGGCTGTTCACCCACGGTGACTTTCTCCAACCTCCCACGGGCTTATCTATTTAAAGGGAGTCATCTCCCCTAAAACTTCAGGTTGAGAGTACGCTCTGGAGTCCTGGAGATGAGGGAAGCTAAGCACCACACCGGATTCCTGTCAGTCACACTGACATCCGACATCATTTCCCTCTCCCTCCATCCAGTTCTTTATGTCCATCCAGAGGAAGAGAGGACAAGAGCCTCTGCCTCTAAGTAGATTCGCTTCTCCCTTCCACTGAGGAGGAGAGGCACGCGATGCTGCCTTTCTCAGGGCGGCATCCATGTTGCTGTAAGCCAGGCCCACATAAAGACTTTGCATTTCTAAAGGGGGTGGATATGCAAATGACTCCTCCCCTGGGTGTGTGATGTAGGTGGAGGTCAGAGGACAACTTCTGGTGCTGTCCATCAGACACTTAGATAGAGTTTCTACTGCTGTGATGAAACACCATGACCCAAAGCAACTGGAGGAGAAAAGGGTCTTTGGAGGATGACAGGACAGATCCCTAGGCAAGCTGACCCCCCACCCCTGGCAGTAGCGACAATGAGTGGTTTGGGAGGGTGGGTCCTTGGCTCCTCAACCCAGACATCTCTGCCCGCAGCTGTTTGACCGAGAGCTGTGCATTCAGCAGCTGCGCTATTCCGGCATGATGGAGACGGTGCAAATCCGCAAGTCGGGTTTTCCCATCCGCTACACGTTTGAAGAATTCTCCCAGAGGTTCCGCATGCTGCTGTCCAGCCCTGAGCGCAAGCAGGTGTGTGTCTACGAGCTGATAGAACCCTGTGCCTCCCACTGAGTTCTCGCCACCTTCCTGATCTCCTGGACCTCCCTGGATTGCCAACCCCAGCTGTCTGTCCTTCCTGTTGTCCCCTACTCTATCTTCACAGGCAACGTGCCTGGCTCACAGGCTTCTGGTTGATGCTGGTGGCTGTGTGTATTCCTTTTAGATGTCTGTGGGTTTACTCTGCTCTCCTGTGACCACCAGGTCCAGTATCTGAGGGGTGGCTAGGAAGATCTGTGGGATAGAATGTTCTACCATTCTTCTGCAGCCTGCGGCCATCCTAACATTTGGATTGGTCTGAGGCTAAGTGCTCTCCAGCTACGCGGAGGCCCCAGGCCCCCCAAGTATCCTATGTGTCCCTCATCCCCTTAACCTGGAGTGTAGACAAACACCTGAGTATAGTCAGACAGCCCTTGCTGAGAGGCCTGCATGACCCTGGAGGAGACCCTCACCCCTCTCCAGAGTCCCTGACCACCCCTGGTTTTCTCAACAGTTTCAAGACAAACACCGCCAAATGACCTTGCACATTGCTGATGTGTGCCTGGGGACAGATAAAGACTGGAAAGTGGGAAAGACCAAAATCTTCCTGAAGGTGAGATTCCATGGCGTCCTGGAAACCACAGGGAAGGGAGAAGGAGTATTCCATCCTGCCTGCCCTGTCCCCAGCTGGACTATGATTTCTTCTAGCCATTGGTTTACACACTGTTGGTCCCATAATGGGGATCTGGAATCTAGACAGGAAGGAAGTAGTAGAGAGACAGGGTAACAGAGAGACAGTCCCAAGGGAACCGTCCAGGAAGGTGAAATAGCCACGAAAAGCCACACAGAGCAGCACAGGGTAAAGTTGATAATAGGGAAAGAATGAGAATAGAAGGTTCACCCCTGGCTCCTTGCATCCACGCCCAAGATCTGGTCCAGGTCTATGTCTCTAAGCTCATCAGGGCACATGAGAGACTCAATCCTCCTGATGCTAAATAGAAGAAGGAGATGGGGAGGGAGAATGAGGTGGGAAGGAGGATGAGAGACAGGGAGGGAGGGAGGGGGGAAGGGAGAACGGTTGAGCCACCAACATCTCTCCACCAGCCACAGAACCACTGCTCTCTGTAATGTAAAGACAATCCCTGCCTTCCTGGAGCTACCATGGCAGGCCTGTGCTTCCCGTATCAGGCCTGGGAATTAGGAGGGGTGAGAGGCAGTAGAGGACACCTCCCCCCCCCCCAATAGATGAGAACAAGCCGTCATCTCATGCTGGCTCCCGTGATCTCTTCTCATGGGCTTTGGGAACTATTTTTACACAGAAATAAGCTCAGGTGTGCTGTATAGCCCAATGCAAATTGCGAGTGACTTTGGGAAATGAAGACTGATAGATTGAAAGAGCAAAATAAGACATTAAAGTAAGTTTGGTGCCAGGGTGAGCTGTAGCTGCAGCTTCATTCTGATCCACATCGGGTCCTTCCTTTGCCGGTCCTTGTAGGAGAGTCTGGGACATAACTGACCCCAGAGACCAAGACCTGGTCCCAAGCAGGGGTAGAGAGGCGAGGGAGAGGTAGCAACATGATGTGATCTCACCCACCCTCAGGATCATCAGGACACAACGCTGGAGATCCAGAGGAGCCAGGCCCTGGACGGAGCGGCGACCTGCATCCAGAGAGTCCTTCGGGGACACAAATACAGGTGTCTGCCCCATAAACCACCCCAAAGTTTGACTTGATCTGGGCAGTAAGTATTCTACAGCTATTTGGAGATCCCAGGCCCACCAAGTAACCTATGTGCACCTCACCCCCTTAACCTGGAGGGCAGGCAAGTCATTCAGCACACGTGTCCCTCGGGCAGGCCTGGGAGACAGAGGCACAAAATCTCCTCAATTCAGTCAGTCAATATACATTTTACACACACACACATGCACACACACGGGTAAAGGTACAGGTTCTCATGTTTGCAAAGCAAGCACTTTGTTGATGAAGCTATCTCTGCCAGTAAAGCGATCTCTTCCTTCCTGGCTCCTGGGTCTTTGAAGACACCAGTCTCAGCTCCTTTGTCAAAGCCCCTTTGGTCCCTGGGGCCCTGCTCACTTTCTTCGGCCCATTTCCTCTGTCATGCAGATTGAAAAATTCTTTTGTTCTACCTTCAAGCTTACTGATTCATCTCTGCTCTCTCCGTTCTGCTACTTGGTCCATCCACTAAGGGTTTGTTTTTAATTACAGTGGTGTGTGTGTGTGTGTGTGTGTGTGTGTGTACAGGTATACACAATTAGAAGGCTGATTTGTGTGCATGTGTATACATAGGTATATACAATTAGAGGGTTGACTGACTCATTCTGTGTCTGTGTGTCTTTCTCTATCTCTGTCTTTCTCTCCCTCTCTGTGTATACACTAGACAAAGAGCAAACACTCTGATATAATTGTTCTATATGGACTAGCCGGGCGATGGTGGCGCACGCCTTTAATCCCAGCACTCGGGAGGCAGAGGCAGGCGGATCTCTGTGAGTTCGAGACCAGCCTGGTCTACAGAGCTAGTTCCAGGACAGGCTCCAAAGCCACAGAGAAACCCTGTCTCGAAAAACCAAAAAAAAAAAAAAAAAAAAAAATTGTTCTATATGGGACCCAGGAATAATCTATATTGAAGTTCTCTGTATAGTTTTAATATGACTGGGATATACTATTCTAAGCCTGTGGTAAGAAAACACAACTGAGTATGAAATAAAAGGTCTACATGGGCCAAGCTCACTTGAGAGGTCTTCGATCTTTGGAACCCTACGTCCAGATTCTGTCCCAGTCCTGGGCTGAGGGACTGGCAGGAATTGGAAGCTCCCTTCTCAGATGACTCTGGACTGTGTCAAATTGACAGATAAAGCATGCTAGGACACAATGTGAACATCAGAAGGGCGTGCCGTCTTCCCATCGTTTCAGCTTTGGAAGGTGGAGATGGGATCTTCAGTGCAAACTGGCTGCCTAGCTAGTCACATCAGTGAGCTCTGGGTTTGCATGGGAGACTCAAGGAATGGGAAGGTAGAAGGACAGAGGATAATTTTATATCATCCTCAGGCCTCCACATAAACCATATACTCCTACACACATGCAAGAACACATGCGTACATACAACACACATACACATGAAAACAGAAAAAAAAAGAAGTGAAAAAGGGGCCATTGATTCTGTTCCTTCGTGTATCTTGGTGGAATATGAAGGGTTGAGAAGAGATTTCTTGATTATTAAAAAAAAAAACTGGTTTATCATCATTCAAATGTGAGGAGAGTTTTTGTCTTGCTTTAGTTTTGTCTGTTTTACCTGAGGTTTTATGTTTGTGATGCTGAGGGCTGAACCTAAGACCTTATATCAGACAATGTTCTCTCACTGAGCTACACCCTCAGCCCAGAGATGTAGGTTGTTAATAGTAAATCCCATGATTCTAACCTGCATGCACATCTTTAGATCTTGCAAGGCATCCTAGTATGTGCCATACAGTTCCCTTCCTCCCTGATATTTTATTACCCACCTTTGTTTCTGCACCAGTCCCTGTGTTTCCACACCCTTCCAGGACCTAGGAGGAGAGTTATTTAGCACTTCTAATTTGCATTTTCTCTCCAGGAAGGAGTTCCTGAGGCAGAGACAGGCGGCTGTGACCCTCCAGGCAACGTGGCGAGGCCACTGCCAAAGAAAGAATTTCGAGCTGGTGAGAGAGAGAGAGAGAGAGAGAGAGAGAGAGAGAGAGAGAGAGAGAGAGAGAGAGCCTGGGAAGATGGGCCTTCAGGGGCAGCAGAAAACAGACCCATGAAAGACACATCATTCACAATTGTTTCTCTGAATTATAGCTCCAGGCAGGAAGCATTCCATTGCGAGTTGATAGAGAATACAGATTTTTTTCTTTTCTTTGCATGATCTCCAGCCCTGTGTTGGGGGTGGAGATCAATGTTCCCCTCCAGAATTCTGGGCATCCCCCAGGCTGGACTGGGTTGATGGCTTCTCTTCTCCCAACACGGAGTCAGTAGACTAACCAGCCGGATGGACCTCAGGTTGCAAACATTGCTTCCAACCACAGGCCCCAGATAGAGACATTGTTCTCTATGAATCAGAGAGGCCGTCACTGCACTTCTCTTGGGCCTCACTTGATCCCTTGTTCCTGTCATGACTGTGACTAGGGTTACATCAGCAACACGCCCTGACTTTCAGCTCTGCGCTCAAAAGTGGTGGTAGCTGACAAGAAAGGAGGAGCCACGTGGGGACCTGTTGTACTGAGTGCACTGTTTTATTTAATATTAATCACTCTGTAAGTAAAGGAATTCAAGCACAGAGGGGCTTACTTACCTAGATTTTCTCACAAGTGGGTATATCCTGAGGCCGGGCCTAAGTCGGTCTTTGAGCAGTCAACAGGCTCATCCCGGAGACACAGGGACCTCTGTGGCCTGGTATAGATTGAGTGTTCACGCATTTCTTACTCTCCCATTTTAAAGATGCCGACCCCGCCTGCGTGGACTCCACAGGAGCTCCTGGTCCAGCACTGTGATGAACCCTGCTGGCTGCTGTGAAGCCCATGCCGGTCCACTATTTCCGTGGCATTGGCTATTTCCCTTGCTGCAGCAACAAAATGCCTGACTAAAGCAACTTAAGGAGGGAAGGGCTTGTTTGGGCTCACAGTCCATTATGATAAGGAGATACGGCAGCAGAAACATGAGGCTGCTAGCTGCATTGCATCCGCAGTCAGAAAGCAGCGAGCAAGGAGTTCCTACATTCAGCTAGGCATCTCCTTTATATACAATGCAGAAACCCGCCTGTGAAAACGGTGCTGTCCATGCTTAGGATAGATCTACTTACCTCAATTAACCTTATCTTGAAAACCCTTCACAGACAAGCCCAGAGCTTTGTCTCTAAGGTGATTCTAGATCCTGGCCAAGTTCACAGTCAATATAAACCATCACATATGCTATTTGCCGGGTGCTCATCAAGCACATGTTTGACTGATAGGCTCTGCTCCAGTTTACAAGGAATTAATGGACTCATGCACATTGGCCTGTAAGGATGCTCGTAATATTCTTTTTTCATAAAAAAAGAATAGGTGACTAAATTATACCGAGGATCTCCCAGGGAGAGCCACTCTCTGCTCTCTCAGGAAAGTGTCTGGCAGAAAATCTAACTACCTTCTGTTCCCACAGATCCTAGTGGGGTTTAAGCGTCTGCAGGCCATTGCCCGGAGCCACCAGCTGATGAGACAGTTCCAGACCATGCGACGGAGGATAGTGCAGCTGCAGGCCCACTGCAGGGGCTACCTGGTGCGACAGCAAGTCCAGGCCAAGAGGAAGGCGGCGGCAGCCAAACAGGTACATACCAGAGGCCTGGCTGCCCGGAGGAGCTTCCGGCAACAAAAACCCATTGTAGGTGGTTACTTGGTGTACAAGGGAGGTAGGGCTGTCTGGGGCCAATAGGAAAATTGATGAGCCTCAATTAAGAGTACTTTTTTTTTTTTTTTTTTTGGTTTTTCGAGACAGGGTTTCTCTGTGGTTTTGGAGCCTGTCCTGGAACTAGCTCTTGTAGACCAGGCTGGTCTCGAACTCACAGAGATCCGCCTGCCTCTGCCTCCCGAGTGCTGAATTAAGAGTACTTATGAGAAGTACTTTAGAATATCCAACATTCTCAGACAAAGATGTTTAAATCTACACAAGTTACTCAAAACACAGCAAAAATCTATGAAGCAAATTAGGAGATGCTGTTGGGACTGTAATTTAGATAGTGTGCAATGTCTGGAAAGGTAGTTCAACTGGCAAATGTCTTAGTTAGGGCTTTATATTGCTGTGAAGAGGCGCCATGATCATGGCAATTCTTCTAAAGGAAAACATTTAATTGGGGTTGGCTTACAGTTCAGAGGTTTAGTTCATTATCCTCATGGCAGGAAGCATGGTGGCACGCAGGCAGACATGGTGCTGGAGAGGTAGCTGAGAATTCTACATCTGGGTTAGCAAGCAGCAGGCAGAGAGACTGAGCCTCTAGGTCTGGCTTGAGCCTCTGAAACCTCAAAGGCTGCCTCCCCCCCACACCCCCAGCAGTGACGCACTTCCTCCAACGAGCCACACCTGCTCTGACAAGGCCACTCACCATAAAAGTGCCCCTCCCTACGGGCCTCTGGGGATTATTTTCATTCAAACCACCACAGTAAATGACTTGCTATGCTTCCTGCTGCTATGACAAATACCCTCACAAAAGCAATTTAAAGGAGAGGGTTTATTTGCTGCAGGGAGTCAAGGTTGCAAGAGGTTGAAGCATCTAGCCATCTTACAACCAGTCGAGAGCAGAGGCCAATCAAAGTTAATGTATGTGTGCTAATGCTCAGCCCCTTGCTCCACTCAGATAATCTGGGATCAGTTGCCCTGGGCATGGTGCCACCCATGATGGATGGTTTTTCCGCCTCAATTAAATGTACCCCAGACGATCCCCCATAGACGTGTCTACAGACCAACCCTCACTGAGACGCCCTTCCAAAGTGATTCTAGATTGTGTCACATTAACAATCAAAACTAACTATCACACCTCACAAGCATGAGTGCCTCATCTCGATCCTCAGACCCCACGTGAAAAGGGCAGGTGTGGTGGTATGTGTTTGTAATACCAGTGTAGAGACAGTGGATTCCTGGGGTTTGATCGTCAGCCAGACTAGCATAGTCATCAAATGCCAGGCCAGAAAAAGATCCTGTGTCACAAAACAAGGGGAATGGTGCCTTATGAATGATCTATGATTGACCTCTGACCTTCATATAATTGCACCCTCCCCTACCCAAATGAACATGCGCGTGCGCACACCACACACACATACACACACAAAATAGGAAGCAGACTAGATTCCCTTCTCATGTAGCTCATAATGGCCTCTGGGAAGGAAGACCCAGTCACACCTAGGGAACTTGTAAGTATAACATGAGACAGGATACAGATTGACAAGACAGTCTTGTATCTGGAACCTGGAAGTGGAGCATCTTAGCCTTTGGGCTTGGGATGACTTCTAATCAGGGATGATCAGTCCCCTTAAAGGCGCAGGGAATCTGGGCCAGATCTGCTGTGAGAGGCGCTGTCTCGCTAAGAAGAACAAACTCTTCAGGAGGCAGAAAAGCACAAGACTCATCATCCAGTTTGTGGGAGATTGAGAGGATGGGGAGCAGTAGATTAGCATCAAGGTAACCCCGTATTCAAGGGGGCGGAGCTAGGGAGAGAGCTCAATAGCTACAGTCCTTGTCTCACTAACCTGAGGACCTGAGCTGGATCCCAGAACCTACATGAATAACCAGACATGGTGGTGTGCATCTGTAATTCTAACACTGGGGACGTGGACACAGGAGGATCCCTCTAAGTCACCCTAGCCTACTGGATGAGCTGTCGATGAAAAATCCTGTCTCACAAAGCAAAAAGCTTACAATGTAGACAGCTCCTGAGGAACAACACAAGGTTGGTCTCTGGTCTACACATACACACACACACACACACACACACACATCCAGAGAGAGAGAGAGAAAGAGAGAGAGAGAGAGAGAGAGAGAGAGAGAGAGAGAGAGAGAGAGAGAGAAGGAGGGAGGGGAGAGAGCAAGCTGCATTTTAAAATCCCACTATGTAGGATCTTACATCTATGATGCATCTAAGAGCCAATCTCGTCAACCTTGTTCTTTATTTCCGGCTCATTGGCAAATATGATGCAGCAAAGGGATGGGATAACATTGGCTTCATCTCCACAGACACACATGGGTTCTTCTGCACAACATACTGGGAAAGCAAGCAGGCTGTGTGAGAGGAGAGATCCTCAGGCATTTGGGTTCCTGAAGTTTGTGGAGTGCCTCAGTGGTCAAACTCTCCTCCCTGATAATTGCTAGAAAGGAAGAGGCCTGATGAATCATCTCCATTCGTTCTAGATGTTAAATGTTATGATTAGGCAAAGTGAAAGGTTCAGTTAGTAAAGTGTCTGATGTAAGGACCTGAGTTTGAATCCCCAACATGCATGAAAAAAATTCCATGACGGTGACATTCACCCGCAACCGCAGCTCTGAGGAGGCAGAGGCAGGGGCCTCCCTGGGCTGAACAGCCAGCCCGTTTCACCAAATTGGTGAGCTCCAGGCTTAATAAGAAGTTCTCTCCCATGGAAAAAGAGGTGGAAGGGGGAACTGTGGTTGGTATGTAAAATGAATTTAAAGAACTCTATCTCAAAAAAATTAAATTGAGAGCAACTGAGGAAGACACTTGTGCACACATGTCCATGTACACAAAATTATTATTATTTTAGGGAAAACATCTTTATTCAGACAAATGATGGCAAGATGAGGGTTCCTAGGCTTCTGGGGTGCCTGTGACATTAAGCAATGTTGCACCCTGGAGGTCAGCCCTGCCTGTAAGTGACCTTCTCTCTATGGGGTATATACAGGAACCTCGGGTCATTCTGGCTAGCGAACCAAAGGGTCAAGGTGCTGTCCCTGACAGGAAGCGTAAGTCCATCTATGACACAGTCACCGACACAGAAATGGTGGAGAAAGTGTTTGGTTTCCTCCCAGCCATGATTGGAGGCCAGGAGGGCCCAGCTCCAACAGGCTTTGAGGTAAGACAGTCCAAGCAGGGATGGGAGGACCCTTCTCGGACTAACTGGGACTAGTCGTGTGCACTCCATTGGCTGAAAGCTTGGCCCATGTCCTCCCTGTTTGGCCTTCCCAGGATCTGGAAGTAAAGACTCAGAAATTGCCCGAAGTTGATCTGGATGCAGTGCCCATGACAGAAATGCCTGAGGAAGATAGGGACGATTTGGATGAGTATACCTTCCCCAAGTTTGCTGTGACTTACTTCCAGAAATCAGCCAACCATACCCACATCCAGAAGCTGCTCAAGTACCCACTGCTCTACCATGAAAATGAAACTGACCACCTGGTACCAGCTGTTTACTGGTTTCTGTGTAGCCCAGCCCCGCTCCCCCACCCCAGAGCCCAAAGTCTGAGCTGTGGTTCAGAGGAAGTAAGCAAAGGGCCCAGGCCACATGGACTCCAGTGCTGGAATCAACCAGGCCTCCTGTCTCATTCTCCAGGTGGCTCTAGCTGTATGGCCCATCATCCTGAGGTTCATGGGGGACCTTCCGGAACCAGTGCTCTACACCAGGAACAGCCTGAGTGACTCAATGACACAGCAGACCCATAACAGGCTGAGCAAAGACAGTGGCACTCAGGGCCCACAGCACAACGGACATGCACAGGTATGTGGTGAGGGCGGCAGACAGGAGAAGAACATGGGAAGCGGGGCAGAAGCCTAGTCCTCAGACATGAATGTGTATGGGAAGGCACCAGTCAAAAGCAACACCAGGACTGTTGGGATGTTGCAGTCGTGAATGGAGAGGGGCTTCTCAACTCCCACTATTAGCTTTGACTAATTAACATTTAAAAGCAACAACAGATTTTTGAGGCTGGGGCTATGACTCAGTTGGTAGAGTGCTTGCCTAGCATGAACAAAACCCTGAACTTGAACCCTAGACAAGGTGGGGACATACTTGTTATTCCAGCGCTCAAGTTGTAGATGCAGGAGGGTCGGGATTTCAGGGTCATCCTTGGCTATATAGCGAGGTGGAAGTCAGAGAAAAAGATACGGAGAAGGAAAATAAATAGGGCTGCGGAGCTGACTCCGTGGATGAGAGCATTTGCCATGAAAATAAAGGTCAAATCCCCCCCAAAACAAGCCAGGCACAGTAGCTTGAGCATCTAAGCCTAGCACTCCCCTGAGGAAATGGGAAGCAGTCAAAGACCCCCCAAAGCCTGAAGCCAGCCTGGTGTGTACGGTGGCAATGAGGCCCCGTATCAAAAAAGACAGACGGTAAAGACTGATGCCCGAGGCTGTCCCCTGACTTTCACACATACACTGGCCGTGCACACATCTGCACATACGCTCACACACACACATCAAAACAAAACAAAAAGCAGATGCTACTGTTGAATGATAGCCTACTAGATAGCTGTTAGTTTTCTTCATTTAATCCCCAGGTATGCCAGTCCTATAAAGTATCGATTATTATGTTTATCAATCAGGGTGAACACATATATGGGAGCTGGTTTTCAACCCACTATCCTGACTCAGAGAGTGAGTTCCTTTCTTATTCCTTCCTGGGCCTGAGATTGAACCCCAACCCTGGTATGGGCTAGGCATGCTGAGCTGTACCCCCAGCTGAGCTGTTAAGAGCATGTACTACTCCTCCAGAGCACACAAGTTCAATTCCCAGCACCCATATCAAGCAGCCCACCAACATCTGTAACTCCAGTTCCAGGAGACCCAACGCCTTTGTCCTCTGGGAACATCTTCATTCATCTGTACACCCACAGACACACATATTTAAAAATAATTCAAATAAAAGCTTTTCTTTAAAAAGCTGTGTGCCCCTGACCTTGGCACTGGCAGGGTAAGAAGATTTCTGGATCTTTCTGGTCAGCCAGCCCAGCCAGCCCAGCCAAATCAGTGAGCTTTAAGTTGGATAAAACACCCCAACTCAAAAAAAGAAAATGGAGGGGCTAGAGAGACGGCTCAGCAGCTAAGAGCCCTTGCTGCTCTTCCAGAGTTTGCTTCCGAGCACCCAGTATTTATAACCACTTCTAAGTCTAGCTCCATGGAATTTAATGCCTTCTTCTGGCCTCTTTGAGCATCACACATAAAAAATTTTAAAAAATTATATTGTGAAATCATTGAAAAAGATCCCTGATACTGATCTCTGGCCTCTATCTACACTCACATACATGTGCATGTTCACCTGTGCCCTCACCCCCCCAACAAACGCGAATGCCTATACAGATGTTTACATCCTGACAGTTTAAAAATAATTTGGCCAAGGCCTCCTCCAGATTCATGCAATGAATTAACCAAAATCGAAAGGAATTACTTAAGTAGCAGTGATAGTAAGCAGGGAGCCACTGCAGAAGTCCAGGAGGGCTCCATACCCCAGGTCACTGAAACATGAGGCCCCATGTTCCAACTAGCCACAGAGGAGTCTAAAAGCCTCCACAGCCCTGACTGTGTGGATGACCCAGGATCAGTGAGGCTTCCTGATCTCCAGAGGCATGAGCTCCACCGAGTGTGTCAGGTAGTGGCTGCTATGTAATAGGTCACCCTGAAGCACAGCAGATTAAGACAGGGCAGACTGGTTCTTTCTGAGAGTCGGGAGTAGCTTGGATGGGTTTGAATCAGAGTGCCTCAAAGATGCTGCCAAACTGTCAACTTTCACTGGAATAATCTGTAGGATTGACCCGAGTTCACTCCCAAGATCATGGAATGGTACATGGGTCCCAGCTCTATGGTGCCGTCGTGAGCTAGCTAAGAATCCCCACAACATGGTTTTTTTTCATACTGAGTGATCCAAGAGGGAAGGAAGATGTAGTGTCTAGTCTTGGAAGTCACACACTTTGTGAGGCAGGGGCATAGCCAGAATGGGGATGTCGGGAGATCACATCAGAGGCAGATAGCCTTCCCAGGGACTCCAGAAGACACTCTGTCCTCTAAAGGGTGGACAGAGAGACACTGGACTGACTTCCCAGGGTTGGCTCTCAGTTTTCTTTTACACATGTTTGTTCCATCGGCCAAGCAAGCCCTGCCCATTCTCCAAGCCATGTTTGTTCCATCAGCCAAGCAAGCCCTGCCAATTCTCTAAGCCAACATTTCACACTTAGTTCCTATATCCCAAACCAGCTTTACCCAGACAGAACTGGTACCTGGCCCTTACTTGACCTCAACCCAAGCTCAATCTCATACCAAGCTCTAATTTGGGCAGCAAAATATCACAGTGATGTCATGGTGGCAAGGTGCATTCTCTGTCCCCATCTATGCTGCTGGCTTTGTAAATTGAGCCAGAAAGTGGCTGAGTGTCAAAGACAAATGCCCTAGCCCTGGTGGCTACATGGTCAACCCCACGAGCACTAACACTTCCTTGGTTCCCCTCTGCTTCCACAGAGAATAAGCAGCTGGGACCAAGAGTTCTGTGATATCTCTTCATAAAGCTGAAGTGGTCTTCATGGATCACTGGCCCAATGAGCCCAGCTAGATTTGTCTGTCTTGGCTCGGTATCAGATTGGTGCGGGGTTCCAGGAGGGTCACAGCTGTGCTAACAACTGTCCGTGAACTCTAGGTGACTAGAAAACTGAATTCTGGTGAAGAGGCATTCAATTCTGATGTCCCTGTCTCAGAAAGACCCATGTCTAACCTGGAGAAGGTGCACTTCATTGTGGGCTATGCCATCATGCGTCCCGGACTCAGGTCAGTCTACTCTGGCTTCTGATCAGGACATCAGGCCACATCATTGGCACTTAGTCCACGGTGGCATCATCTTATTATCTGCCTTGAGGTACTAGCTCTTCTCCTACTCTCTGGTCTGAGCCTCTAGGTAAGGCCTTGGCATAGTAGATGACAGAGCCACCCAGGGCTCTCTTCCTGACTTATTAAGAAAGTTGTGAGATGGTTTGGTTGGTAAAATGTTTGCTGCACATGCTTGATGACCTGAGTTTGATTCCCCAGAGCCCACATCATCAAAAAAACAAAAAACAAACAAAAAAAGCAAGTCAGAAAAGTAGTGTGAACTTGAACTTGTAATCCCTGTGCCGGGGAAGTAAGGTCAGGGGGATCTCTGGGACTTGCTGGCCAAAGAGTCCAACCAAACTAGTGAGTTCCAGGTCAAGAGACCCTGCCTCAAAACATAAGTGAGTAGTGTAGAGAGCAACCAAGGAAAACGTCTACAAGATCACACACATAGACACACACACACATTCCTGTGCACAAGAGGGGAGTAGGAGGACCACTGGCCAAACCCAGTTCTTGCTTTTTGTTTCTGTTTTTTGCTGGAGAGAGGTTTAGTATAGAGAGCCTATTAATTTTTTATTGAAAGATTTTTTTAACAAGATTGAATTTTAATATGATTTCTCCTATAAACCTTGGTCTCCGCAATAAAGATGCCTGCAGAATGTATTAACTGTTTTCTACAGTTATTTTTCCCCAACACAATTATTTTTATTTATTATGGCCAGACAGTTTTAAGATGGGTCCAAATGGGCTCGAGAATCACCCGCTTCATTTTGTTGTTTTGCTTTATTTTTTGAGGCTCACTGTGTAGCCGAGGCTGGCCTGGAACTCCTGATTTTCCTGCCTCAGTCTCCCAGGTACTGGGATTATTCTGGCTCTGGGTCTTCATTCTAGCACAGGCTTTAGTACAGGACCCTGTAAAGGAGAAAGTTCTTCATTATATTATATATGTTAAAATATATGTGCTTATATTATATATACTGCATGTGCAATTTGTTTTATAAGTAGGAGTTTGGGTTACCTCACTCAGGATAACATTTTTCTACTTCCATCCATTTACCTTCAAATTTCATAATCCTTTTTAACAGCTGAGTAATAGTCAGTTTAAATGTGCCACATTTTCTTTATCTATTCTTCTGTTGATGGACATCTAGGTAGTTTTCAATTTCTGGCTTTTATGAAAAAGAGCAGCAATGAACAAGGTTGAGCAAGTGTCTCTGTAGCGGGATGAAGCATCCTTTGGGTGTCTGTCCAAGAGTGGTACAGTTGCATCTTGAATTAGATCTCTTCTCAGCTGCCTGAGGAACTGCCACACTGATGTCCATAGTGGCCGTACAAGTTTGTACTCTCACCAGCAACGGATGAGTGTCCCCTTACCCCACATCCTCCCCAGCATAAGCTGTCATTTGTTTTATTGATCTTAATCTTGCCAACTGGTGTGAGATAGACTCTCAGAGTAGTTTTGATGTGCATTTCCCTGATAAGTAAGGATGTTGAACATTAATTTATTCTGGATCATTTATATTTCCTCTTTTGAGAATTCTCTGTTTAGATCTGTACCCCATTTTTAGTTGGGTTGTTTGTTTTCTTGAGGTCCAGGTTTTTTTAATTCTTTATACATTTTAGATACTAGCCCCCCCCCATCAGATGTGTAGACGGTAGAAATCAACAGTAGACAAGAAAGAGAGCACACAAATTCACAAAAGCTAAACAACTCGCCACTGAATGAAAATTGAGTCAAGATAAAAGTGGAAGAAGGGAATTAAAAATTTTCTAGAGTTAAATTAAAATGAATACAAAACATACCCATATTTATGGAGCAAATTGAAGAGGCAAGTTCATAGGACTAAGTGCCTATATTTTTTTAAAAAATTGGAGAAATTTCATCCTAAGTATTTCTTTTAAAAGATTTATTTATTATGTATACAGTATTCTGCCCAGAAAAGGGCACCAGATCTCATGATAGACAGTTGTGAGCCACCATGTGGTTGCTGGGAATTGAACTCAGGACCTCTGGAAGAGCAGCCAGTGCTCTTAACCTCTGAGCCATCTCTCCAGACCCATCATGGAATTTCTAGTAAATTGACACTCAAAAGTAGACACCACATCCCCTCTTTTCTCACTGCTGGAGGAGGTGACCATCTCCAGAGTATGGCATAGCCACTTAAGGCAGAGGAGAAGAAAAGTCATTTGAAGTAACTGTGAGGTTGAGGGAAGCAGGTTGGCTTATACATGAACCAGGGAGAGGACCAAGGACAGCAGCAAGGGCAAAGGAGGCCACCATGGGCAGAGGGGGTAAGGGAAGCAAAGACCCAAAGGAGGGGATATCTTGGAAAGAGGACTGAAGGCAACACCCTGATTAACTAGGAAGGGGGAGCAGGAAGAGGGCACCTGGAAGACATCGGGTGATGGGCACTTTCCTAGGCTGTGCTAAGACAGGGAAAGGTGGGATCCTCCATTGCCATGTGCCTGAGCACCCCGTTGGGCTCCTCTCTCAGACCCTGTGGTCTGTGTCTTTCAGAGATGAAATCTACTGCCAGATCTGCAAGCAGCTCTCTGGGAACCACAAGACAAGCAGCGTGGCCCGGGGCTGGATTCTGCTCAGCCTCTGTCTGGGCTGCTTCCCTCCCTCGGAGAGGTTCATGAAGGTGAAGAGAGCTGAGCTCGGGTGGGACTGGACTTGGGAGGGGGCAGTCTACAGCAGGGACAGGCTCTGAGTCCCCTGAACCCTGGGACAAGACCAGAAATCACAGCTAACGAGCAGCAATACTACACTGTTCTTGGCCTCCATTTTCACATCTGAGAGGATGCTTTACTTGGCTCCTTCAAGCTCCTATCCAGGATTGCAGGGCCACTGCCTCTGGTCCCAGGCACAGAAACAGTCTTCCAGACTAAGTTGGAGATGGACTGGGGGTGTAACTCAATTGGTAGCATGCTTGCCGAGCAGGCATGAAGCCCTGGATCCAATCCCCAGCACCACATAAACATGCTAATGATGTATGTCTGTACCGGCCCTGCAGAGGTAGATGCAGGAGAAGCAGACATAACTATCCCACAAGGGGTTGAACTTACTGATGGACAGTTAGGGTCTATCCTAGTGGTACTAGAACCCAGGGCTTCCTCTGTGCTGGGCAAGCGATATCAACTGAGCTACACCTCCAGCAATGAAGAGTTTTAAGTTGACTTGGGCAGAAAATAGAAGGCACCTCCATTCTAAATGTCCTCTTCTTCCCGCCATTTTCTCACCACTAGTATCTGCTGAACTTTATTAGTCAAGGGCCAGCCAGCTATGGGCCCTTCTGTGCCGAGCGCCTACAGCGTACCTTCTCCAATGGGGTGCGCTCAGAACCCCCCACCTGGCTGGAGTTGCAGGTAGGTGCTGACAGGAATGGGAGATGGGCAGTATAGGGTAGGACACCCTTATCCTTGGCTCCATCCACCTTCTCTATGGTGTCTTCTTTTTAAAACAAAATTATTCACTTATTTGTGTGTGTGTGTATCGGTGCACGTGCGCGCATGTGTACACGCACACCTGCAAAGAGAAGTCAAAGAAAAGCTTGCTGGAGTCGTCTCTCTCTTACTGTGTGGGTACCAGGAACTAAACTCAGATCACCAGACTTTTCAAAAAGCACCTCTACTTGCTGGGCCATCCCATTGCTCCCTCTGTTGCACCTTCTGGGCCACCCCGGGTACTTAGCACAGCAGATCCTTCAGTCTGCCTTCCTGTTTTCTTCCTGTCTCCTGCCTACCTGGATGGAAGATGCAGCTACTGTTCTTTGTATAGACCACAAACAGATTGCTCTTAGCTTCCAGAAGGTGATGGCCCTGCGAGTCGGCTGCTTTTGTAGCTCTGCTATGTGTCAGGAGCAGGCACCACCTCTCCCTGCTTGGTCTCAGACCCTGCGAGTTCCCACATCCTCAGTTACTCCAGACAACCAGGAGAGAGGGAGCACTCTGACTCACACAGTGCCCCGTGCTGCCCCACATGGAGACCGCAGGCCTCCTCTGTCCACATTTCTTCCACGGTCTCTCTTCAGTTCCTAAGTCCACAGGGCTTCCTCCCATTCGCCCTGAACTGTTGATGACTGTGAAGCCAGTCACACCCCCACAGTGCTGTGCTTAGGACCCAAGGGCTCAAACCATTAACTGAGTCAACCTCAGCACCCTGGGTTTTCATCTGAGTGTGGCCAATTATGGCCTGCAGGCTGTACCCCAGGGATACAGAGACCACTATGTATCAAAAGTCCATGACTCACCAGCTACAAATGGGCAACACAGACCATTGGACAGGGTGCCAAGTCTCAGCCAGACCCTGGTATTCTGAGGGCCTCACCCACAGGACTTCACAGGGACAAGCAAACTTAGGCATGGGAGCCTCTAGAGCTGGCAGTTCTGGGACCCAGGACTACAGGCGCCATCTGTCTGTCCCCAGGCCGTCAAGTCCAAGAAGCACATCCCGATCCAGGTCATCCTTGCAGCTGGAGGGAGCCTGACTGTCTCTGTGGATTCTGCCTCCACATCCCAAGAAGTCTGCCAGCACATCGCTCAGAAACAGGGCCTCAAGGACCAACTGGGCTTCTCCCTCCAGGTCGCTGTGTACAACAAGGTATCAACTGGGGGTCTTGGCCTACACGTGGCCTTCCATATACACCAGAGCCAGAGAACCCTGAAGCACAAGTCTGCACCTCATTAACCTGCCCTAGCTGCATCCTCAGCCATCATACACACTCTCATGGGCATGCACATCCATACACATGTGTGTACAGACATTAATATGTATACGTGCACATATATACACACATCAGAAATGCCTCATACAAAATGTCCAGTCCTTCTGCCTGCATATTCATAGGCCAACAGTTGCATCTTTATCCAGACAGGGCCACACATGAGCCTTCCCCACCTCACCCCAAAACTCAGGAACACTAACTCTTGCCTGGGAGAATCTAACTCTACCTCCTTTGGGAGAGTTTTTGGGAGCGATGGACAGACTATGATCCTTATAAAGACACCTTCTGAGGGCTGAGGAGACAGTTCAGTAGGTAAAGCATGGGCAGTAAACATGAGGACCTGAGTTCAATCCCCCAGAGCCACATAAATAATCTGAACAGGGTGGCATTTGCTGCAATACTTGCTCTGTGAGAGATCTTATCTCAAAAACTAAAATGGAGATCAATTAAGGAAGACTTGCTACCCACCTATGACCTCCTCAAGCATGCATGTATATATGTACATGTATATACAAAAAGGGAAAAAAGGAAAGAAGCTTCAGTGTCCAGGTGGACTCAGGAGTGGTTTCTTGGCTGACACAGGGCATCACAGTCTCTGTCTTCCACACAGTGTTAAGGGTAGGTATCTCCATGGGTCTTGGCACATACTAGCTGTTAACCTCTCTTGCCCCCCGATTCTGGCCTCAGTTCTGGTCCTTGGGCAATGGCAGTGACCATGTGATGGATGCTGTGGCCCAGTGTGAACAACTGGCCCGGGAGAGGGGAGAGAGCCAGCGCCAGTCCCCCTGGCGCATCTACTTCCGGAAGGAGTTCTTCACCCCCTGGCATGACTCCCGGGAGGACCCTGTGAGCACTGAACTCATTTACTCCCAAGTCCTCCATGGAGTGTGGTCTGGCGAGTATAATTTTGAGAAGGTGAGAAGCCCTGAAAAGTAGCCTCATTCCTAGCCTGTGGCCATCGGGATGCTCCATAGCAGAGGGACCCAGAGACAACAGAAGTAATAAAGAATGCGGAAGATAGGAGGCAGAGGGATGAGGAGGTAGTGACAAGGGTCGAGTGTGGGACCTAAACTGGGCACAGCCATCTCCCCACAGGCCTGGCCTGTGTCTTCTTCCAGTAGGCTGCAGGTTTGTTGGGGCATCTGAGATCCTGGGCACCCACAGCATCGGGCAGGGAAGGCCTCCCTATCTGCCTCTCACAGCAGCTGCTCCACCAGGTCCTGGGGATCAGGAACGTGGGCCTCAGACCTGAGGCTGTAACTCAGTTGGTAGATTGGTCCCTAGCCCCACATAAACTGAGTCTGGTAGTGAACACCTGTAATCCCCACAACTGGAAGGTGAAGGCAAGAAGAGCAGGAGTTCAAGGTTATTCTGGGCTATATAGGGAGTTTGAGGCCAGCCTGAGATACATGAGACCTATACTAAGCTCGGAGGAGGGGGCCTGGAGAAGGGACAAGGAGGAAGAAAATGCAGAGGAGAAGGGGGAGAAAAAGGAGGGGAGGAGAGGGGAAGGGAAGGGAAGGGAGAAGGGGAGCCTTGGGTCCACATCTGGAATGTATAAAATGCCAAGAGCTCTATCAATGGGGTGCACTGTGGTGCTGTGGCAGCAGGTGCAAACCCTGTGGCAATCCAGGAGTCCAGGGTCCCAGCAGCCACAGCCATCCCAGAGGTCTGCCTGATAGGACGGCCTCTGTGCTGTCTTGGCATGGAGGACTACAACCACTCAGAGCTGCAGTGCTGGGGAGGGGTTAGGATAGGTGGCTGCTCCTGCTTCCTACCTCATCTGAGGGGCCGGTAAGACCCACGGCGCTGAGGCAGGAGCAGGCCCTTACGCCTCTCACGCTCCCGCTGTTGCTGGCACACAGGAGGAGGAACTGGTGGAGATGCTGGCCCGGCACTGCTATGTGCGGCTTGGGGCCACGGTGAAGAGCGGTGCTGTTCAGGAGCTGCTGCCCAGCTGCATTCCTGCCAAGCTGTACCGGACCAAGTCTCCAGAGAAGTGGGCTAGCATTGTCATGGCGGCCCATGCCAAGGTCAGCTGTGGCAGGCTGGGCACTCTGGCCCTGAGCCTTTCCTTGAGGCAGTTTGAGAGGGATTGGTCCCTTCCCCCATGACATGTCAAGGTTTGGAAAGCTTTAACAGACACAACCCTGACTCAAGGGACAAGTGTCTCCTTTAGCTCAACACCTCACCACAGGTTCCTGTCACTTGCTGCCCTCCTCCCTCTCAGTCTCAGGTTTGTCTGCCCAGCAGCACCTAGCTGGCCCTGTCTTCAGGGCCAGAGATTTCCACAGCTGCTGGATGCTGACAATTCTGTGACCTTGGCCTAGGCTCATCATTACTTCCCTTCATGCTCACCCCCCAAGCCTCTCAATGTCCCCTCACTGGGCACATGGGAAATCTTAGGTCAGTGTGTAGACAGACATTTTAAGTGTTTGGTATATGTGGCAAATGGCCAATGCACCCTTCATATATGATGTGGCCTTTAACACGTTTAAAGTCAGTGCATGAATGTTTCAAGGTAGAAACAAGAAATGATGTTTGGTCCATCACAGACACAGCACGGTGGAGCATGTTAGGAAAGAAAAAGACAAGCCTGATAAAGAAGGGAACTAGAAGGAAGGAAAGAAGCAGACACCTCCGCAAGGTCCCAAATATGAAGAAAGCCAGAGTGAGGTACCCAGGATCCAGGGACACACAGCAAGACGGTCCTCATAGGCATGCGTTGACGACAGTGAGCCTATGCTTGCCATCTCCTATTGCTGTGACAAAACAGCATGTAAAAGGAGGAAGGGGTGTGGGGATGGCTCCGTGGATAAAGAGCTTGCTGTGCAAGGCTGACAACCTGAGCTCAGATCTCCCAACCCATGAAAAGCTGGAGGAAGTAGCACAAGCGTGTGCAAACCCAGTGCACACCTACAGGGAGATGGGAGGCAAGGACAGGAGAGTCACTCTCCAGAACCCTGGGAGGCAGCTAGACAGGCGCATGCCACAGTGAGCAACAAGAGACCTTGTGTCCGCTTGATGGAAGGCGAGGACCAACACTGGAGCTCCTTTGCCCTTCCATATGGCGGGGTGATGGAGGTGGTGTCTGGGGTTTTCCGCTCCATATAGGCCCCGTATACCCAGGCCAAAGCCAAACCACTGGCGGCGAAAGAGCAGACAGTGGAGGCTGCCCGTTTGCTGTGGCCCCTGCTCTTCTCCCGGCTATATGAAGTCACCACACTCTCCGGTAAGAGCATCTGGTGTGGTGGTATTGGGGAGAATAGGGGGCTGCCCCTGGTGGCCAGCATGGCCTTCACTCTGGGTCACCTTCTGGCCAGGCCCCAGCCTTCCCAAGACCCAGCTGATTTTGGCCATTAACTGGAAGGGGGTGTGCTTTCTGGACCAGAAGGAGAGGACACTGCTGGAGCTGTCCTTCGCAGAGGTCATGAGTCTGGTTGCCAACAGGTAAGCCTCAAGTCTGTTACTTCACAACCTGAGTCCTTGGTTTAGGTGTATGTGGAACTCAAAGACAGATATGGAGAGGGGGAACTTGCTGTCCTCAGGAACCAGGATGCAGTAGCCAGACAAGGATAGCAACCACAGCACGTAGGCATACCCCCACTCCTAGGGTTCCAACTCCTAGGGATTCTTCCAAGAAATCTGGGAAGTCCTCCCCCGGCTCCACTACAGCTCTTTGCTCACAGTCTCGACGGGTGGCCTGCACAGTACCACTGCTCCCTGGGGTCAACTGCCCAGCACTTTCCTGGACAATTGACATCCTCATAGCATCCCTTGTTGTATTAGTGAATTGTCTTCTTGCCGTGCAAAGCTACCTAGCATAAGCAACTTAAGGAAGTAAGGTTTGTTCTGACTACAGCTTGAGGGTCCAGTCCGTCATGGCAGGCAAGGCGAGCAGCTGGTCCCATTGTGTCTGCAGTCAGGAAGCAGAGAGAGAGGAAGGCTGCTACTTAGCTCATTTTCTATTCGGTCTGGATCTGAGCCTATGGAATGCTGCACCCGCACTTAGGGTGGGTCTTCCCACATCAGTTAACCTAGAAACCCTATCAGATATACCCAAAGGTTTGTCACATAGGTAGTCTAGATGCTAACAAAGCCACAATCAATATTAACTATTTCACCCATTCTGTAGAGAAGTAAACTGAGGCACACCAGCTGGGTAACTGTCCCACGGTCCAGGGTAAGCCTATAGCATTCTGTGTGGTGTTCCTCACTTTCTACCATACATGCAGGGGAGTGGTGCACCCCACTGCCTCAGACCCAAACATCTGCTGGCCACTTGTCTATCACCTAAGATACTGCCTGGGACTTGGACCTACCTGGATTCAGACCAAGCTCTTTCGAGGACCCTGGAGGACTCCCTCGTTTCCCCAAATGTAGCAGCAGAATTGTGACCTTCTCAAAGGCTGCTTGGGGGCTGAATCAAGAGAGAATAGGGCAGACTCCAGGTCACACTGCATGCTTTGTGCCCTCAGGGAGGCCCCAGGTGGCCAGAGACTGCTCCTGTCCACACTGCATGAAGAGTATGAGTTCGTCTCCCCCAGCAGCGTGGCCATTGCAGAGTTAGTGGCCTTGTTCCTGGGAGGCTTGAAGGAGAGGTCTGTGTTCGCCATGGCCCTGCAGGACAGAAAGGCCACAGGTGCCCACTGGGAAAGGGATGGGGTGGCAGCTCATGGATCTAGTAGATAAGGGTGGCTTTCTCATATCCACAAGACCCAAAGCAGGGTTTAGAGATGCAAGCATCCATATTCTGGGGTCAGCAAGCTTGCCATCTGAAGGGGGTAAAGGAAGACATCTTACACATATATCCCAAGGCCACCAATGCTTCCAGTTATTAGCAAGGTTAACTCATCCCTGGAGGGACTTACACACCATCCCCACAACCATCCCATTATCCCATTCTACAGACACCAGACCAAAGGCTTAGAGAGGGGATAATTCACCCAGCACCACGCAGCTACCCTGAAAGCCCTTACTCCAACAAGAGCTGGGCTGGAACCTATAGACCAGCGTCAGGCTCCAGACCTGAGCCATAGACACTGATTACATGTGCAGGCAAACTAATAGAAAGCCAGATGAAAAGGCTCTGTAGGAGCCTTAAACTCTGTGAGGAGCATCAGGCCAGAGAGGGTTGTCCTGAAACCCTGTTAGTCCTCACTCACGGCCACGTAGGAGATATCATCAGAGGCTTACAGATCTGCACATGGGCTCAGAGGTCAGGTCATAAAGCACTCTGGCCAGACATATGAACCCCAGCTGTGCACGCTACCTCCTGCCCAGCCCCCACCTGGCTCCTAACCAGGCCCCAGCAGTCTATGAGGCTGAGGTTGCAGTGGGAATTCCCATGCCTTGCCCACCCAGGGCACTCAGGTGACAGACATTTCTGCACCATCCTCTCAGAGTGGCCTTGGACCCATAGTTCTGTGCCTCAGTTTCTCCATATGCCAAAGGATACCATCTATGAAATGCCAATGTGTTCTGGGGACTTGGAAGAGCCCTCAGCAAATGTGACATTCTTGTCTCTCTATATGGCGGGGATCTACAGATGACGCTACCCTTCTGCCGTTCAAGAAAGGGGACTTATTGATCCTGACCAAGAAACAGGGACCGTCAGCCTCGGAGAACTGGATCCCAGGGCAGAATGACAGAACAGGCAAGACAGGGCTGGTGCCCGTGGCCTGCCTCTACATCATCCCCTCGCTCACCAAGCCCTCAGCCCAGCTGCTGGTATGTCACACGCAGTCTCTGATTAGATGGGACACTGTGAGCAGGGTCCTGGGATGCTTAGCCTGGGACCTCACTCACCATCTTCCTTTAGAGATCCAGAGGGGCCATATGGGCTTTAGGGCAGCTCTGCCAATCCCCATTAACCCGAGTGATGGTGAAGCTGACATACTTATGTAGACACTTAGTAGGAGTTGGTGAAGGTCGTTCTCTTCCCCTCACTCACCATGGAAATGTCTTGGGAGCAAACTCAACCTTCCTCGTCCCAGGGTTCCACATTATCACCTGCCCCAAGAGTACCCGTGTGTGCCAGCCTGCCCCAAGAGCTGTCCTTTGGAAAGTCAGAGACAGGCCTACAACTCAAGGTTGCTGTCCACAGCAGCTCCTAAATCCCGGAGCAGAGGTGTCCTAGGGTTGTGAGACCCACAGTGGTCACCCCGAGAACAGGGTGGGACAGTCTCCACAGCTATAGATGCTAATCTAGCTAAAGAAAAGGAACAGAGTCGGCAAAGGCCTGTCACCGCTGCGTTCTGGGCAACTCACTGAAGCAGCTAACTCAGGAGAAGCCTGAGGGAAGAACCTGGCGGGCAGTGGCCCCTGGGTAACCACGGGGCTGCCCCCGCAGAATTTGCTGGCCATGTCACCAGAGAAGCGGAAGCTGGCTGCCCAGGAGGTGCGGGCTGCAGAACCACGACTGGAGGAGCAGTCCACGGAGTCACCCTATACCCTGGAGGAGTTCTCCTACCAGTTCTTCAGGTGCCCCCTTTCCCCGCCAAGAACTACCAGAATGGGGTGACGGGTCAGCCGTGGGTACCAGAAGGGGAAGGCAGCAGCCGCTGTGAAAGGCCAGATGGGCCAAGAAAACCTTGGCACACGCCCTCACAATAATTCTGTCTCTGGCAGGGCCCCAGACAAGGAGACCATCAGCAGGTCCACCATGCCTATGGCCCGCAACCGAGGCCACCTGTGGGCCTACTCCCCAGAGCCGTTGCGCCAGCCACTGCTCAAATGTGTCCACGACAGAGCCAAACTTCGGGATCCCGCCTGTCAGATCTTCCTTGATATCCTTCTCACCAGCCACGTGGGGCTGCACCAGGCTCACAGCTACCTATGAGAAAGCACCTTGCAGAGTCAATACTCAGCTTCCTGCAAGGATATCTGAGGCTCAGTAAAGGGACTGGAGAAAATGTCCACATGAGATGGAGCCCAGTTTAGAGGCCAGCATGAGCCTGGGTCAAAGGCCAGTGAGGGGCTTGATTCAGGGGGTCAGTGTGAGCCTGGATCAGGATTTAGAGTGGACATTGGTCCAGAGGTCAATTTGGGATTTAGTTCAGGGGTCAGTGTGAGCATGGTTCACGGAGTCAGCGAGGGACTTGGTTCAGGGTTCAGCCCGGACCCCGGGGCAACACTGGGCCACGGTTAAGGCTCTGGTGGAGGTCCAGCCTGAGGCTGCCTACGTACTGTTCTCCTTCACGGTCACACCCATTCTCAAGTACACAGGTGACTACCCTTCCCGGCAGTCATGGAACAGCCTGGAGCTCACAGACCAGATGTTCTCCTTAGCCCTGCAGGAGCCAGCCCTTCAGGATGAGCTCTACTGCCAGATCCTGAAGCAACTGACCCACAACTCAGTCAGGTCTGCCAAGGTGTAGCCTCCTGTCCTAGGCCCTGGACTAGGCCTCTGCTAGGAGCAAACAGCCACACATATGTCTGGATCCACACCCAGCAGCCAAAGTAGCATGGGAAGCCTAGGGCCCTGTGTGGTCTGCTAGTATCCCAGGATGGCTGGTGGAGGGCGGACAGTCCTGCCCCGGCCCTACACCCTGCCCACTGCCATCCTGCTTCAATGTGACCTGGGCAGGCTGTGACCTCCCTGAACCCATTTCCATGAAATTGACAGTAGCATGTCATCAGGACATGAAAATGCCCTGTTGCACTGGGCAGCTGGATTGTAGGCTGGCTAATGTAGCCTTGGTGTGTGCTGTGTCCCTCTTCCCGCTTCCCATCCAAGCTCCCAAACCCACAGACCCAAATGATCCATCTCTGCTTTACAAGTGTCTGGTTGGCTTGGGCACAGTCTAGAGCCCTGCCTCTGACAGGAGCTTCCCCACAGGTACAGTGAAGAGCGAGCCTGGCAGCTGCTATGGCTCTGCACAGGCCTCTTCCCGCCAGGTAAAACGCTGCTACCTCACGCTCAGAAGTTCATAGACTCCCGGAAGAAAAAACCTCTGGCTCCTGACTGCAGTCGCAGGCTCCACAGGGTTCTGAGGTAAGCCTGCTGCCTCACACCCTAGAGCACCAACCCTGGGCCTCAAGGGGATATAGAGGGACATGGCTCTGTGTGACCTCGTGGGACCAGGCAGAGGAAGGGACAGAAGGTCCAGGAGGGTCCCAGGGAGGCCTGGGTGGTCAGAGATGCATCTATCAAATTCAATAGCCATCTTACCCATGGCTCCCCTTTCCCACATCTGCCCACTCAGAATTTAGAAGAGTCAACTGGTGGCCCATCAGCCCAGGGTGGCTGAGGTCAGAGGCCTGTCTCTTAACCCCGGTACCATCTCCTTCCTCCCTCCTATCACCAAGAGGGTCTTCCTTTGGAGCTGTCTATTCCCATTAAACCTAGAGGAGCAGTGTGTTTGGTATATTATGCAGGTTCTTAGTAGGTGCTCGATAAAGGTTACTCTCTTCCTCTCGCCATGGATATGTCTTGGAGACAGACTCAACCTTTCTAGGCCCATGCTTCATTTCAAACATGAGCCCAGCACGTCCATGTCTTCCCTACCCCTTGGAGTCTCCTGTCTTCTCTATCTTGGCCTTGCCCGTGACGACTGTGGGTTGAGAGCATGAGTGGTCACATATAACTACAGTTGTAGAGGAAATGACACCCTTTGAAGGGACATGCTGGAGTCCCCACACTTGACCCGTGAACACAGGAGCGCTCCTATCCATAGTGCTATAGCCAGCAGTCTCTGGTATTGCTAGGGAGCGCAGTTGTCCCGGGCCTTCTTGAAGGTAGGTGGGACTGGGCTCATCTTTATCCCAGGGTCGCATGCAGAGCTCACCAGGCAGAGACAAACCCTAGGAAGGGTGAGAAGCAGGAACCCACCTGTGCCCCTGCACTGGTCATTGAGAGTTCTTGTTTTCAGCACCAGGCTAAATGCCTCAATTGAGGTTGGCAATTGGGATGGGTACAGGAATAAAAGGAGTGGCGTGATGGCACCTTCTGTCCTCCTCAGGATGGGACCTCGGAAGCAGCCCCCACATCACGTAGAGGTGAAGGCTGCTGAGCAGAATGTCTCCAAACTACGCCATGAGGTGTACCTCCCCAATGACACAAATAAGGTAAGTGCCCAGCCTGGTGTCGATAGCGAGTCTCGGGCTGCAGAAGGTTGCAGGACACAACCTTGCCATCCCAGTATGCTCTTTGCTCATGTAAATAGATCCATATTCTGGGTTCCAAATGGACTCTCTCACCCCCACTGCTCCTACCCCCATCTGGGTCATATCATGCCTGCTTCCATACTCCAAGCCAGCATGGGGAGCAGTGCACTGAGCTAAGGGGCCACAACTACCAGTGAGATTAGACGAGGGAACTATTCTGAAGGTATGAGTAAAGATTCCAGGTCAAGGAGGAAAGAAGGGAGGCCAGGGGACTGGCAGCAAGGTGGACTCCTGGAGCTTGCGGGCCCCTGGAGGCATCTGTGGTGAGCAATAGCCATGGGCTTTTGGTCCCGAACTTGCCCTGGAGGCTTGAGGAGGTATAAGGGACAGGTAGGAGATAGGTGACCACTGGGCCCCAGATGTAGTAAAGAAACATAAAAGTAGAATGTGACCAAGGCCACCCTCACACTCTGCCCTGTTGCACATGAGCACCTGTGGCTTGGGTACAGTTAAGTCCCTGTAATGAAAGCTCCCACGGTATGGCTACAGGGTTGTAATGCAGGTTCAAAGGGCCAGACCTCCTGAGTCTAGCCTGAACCCAGGACAGTAGGAGTTGTGACCAAGCAGTGTGATATGTGGATGGCTTTCTGAGGCCTGTCCTTCTCCAGACAGAACATGGCCAGCCCAAGGCTTATAGATGACAAGAGCATGTCCTAGGTGATGGCTCGTTCAGTCATTAAAATTCTTGTCACACAAACATGGGGACTCTAGTTCAGATCCCCAGAACTTAAGTAAAAGCTGGGCTTTATAGCTCTGGGGAGTTAGAGACTCCTGGAGTTTATTGGCCAGTCACCCTAGCCAAATGGATGAATTCCACATCCAGTGAGAGACGCTGCCTTAAAAAAAAGTGTGGAAAGCAATTAAGAAAGACACTTGAGTGACTTGAGAGTCTTTAAAGGTGTGGTGGTACACGTGGGAGACAGAGGCAGAAGAATCCGAGTGCAAGGTTAGCCTGGTCTACAGAGTAAATTCTAGGATAGCCGGGCTACACAAAGAAACTCTGTCTCAAAAGGAAGAAAGGAAGGAAGGAAGAAAGGAAGGAAGGAAGGAAGGAAGGAAGGAAGGAAGGAAGGAAGGAAGGAAGGAAGGACGGACGGAGGGACAGACACTTGAGGTTCACCCCTGGCCTTCACAGACATGTGCACCCAAATGCACATGCACCCACATTTGCACATACCCACATGAACATGGATTTAGCACACACACACACACGTGCATATGCACACATAGAGGAGTACATATCCCAGAACAGAGGCTTAAGAAGTCTTCTTGCTGAAGCCGGGACCTGGGCCTCACCTCTCTCTCTCTGTGCAGACAATGGAGGTGGGCAGCAGTAGCCGGGTGCGAGATCTGTGTGAGAGCATTGCCACAAGGCTGCAGCTGGCCTCCTGGGATGGCTGCAGTCTCTTCATCAAGATCACAGACAAGGTGAGCAACTTGCTAGGCCAAGGAGCAGAGCAAAATCCTCTAGCCTGAGGAGGCCTCCCTTGAGCAGCACACTTCAACCTGCCCAGAACACTGCTGCACAGCGGGTCGGCTATTGGGATGAAGGGCAGTAGAGCCTTGCAGGCACACCCTCTGCTGGCCAACCCCAGGGAGCCCCCACCCACCCAGCCAAAACAGGGTTTCTGGATCCAGCTCCACTGGATCTCCCGGAAGCTACCACACCTGCCTCTGCCTCTTCCCTAAGGTCATCAGTCTGAAGGAAGGAGACTTCTTTTTTGACAGCCTGAGGCAGGTTTCTGACTGGGTGAAGAAGAACAGGCCCCAGAAAGAAGGTGAGGGGCATCTCTGTGGAGGGGCAGCGCTTGCTGAATCGCTGGTGTAGTTCTAGACCCCCCCCCCATCTAGTTTCACTCACCCCCATGTCCCCTAGACATGCAAACGGTTAACTTCCTGCAGGGGGTAGGGGTGGCAGGATGTCCAGGGACATTTCTGGAGGCAGATCCTACACTACTTGATGAAGACGAATCAGGAGCCAGGGAGGAGGAGGGACACAGACTTTCCAGGCCCGAAAGCAGCAGGAGTCATGTGACGGCTGGGGGTGTTTCCTTCAGGATTGAGTCTTTGGCACCCTACTGGAATAGGCTTGGTGCCGACTGACGCCCCTCTTCTAGGGGCCTCCACACTTCCCTACCAGGTGTTTTTCATGCGGAAACTGTGGCTCAATGTGACCCCGGGGAAGGACGTGAATGCAGACACCATTCTCCACTACCACCAGGTACCCATCATCGGGCGGCGCTCTTCGAGTCACAAGAGCCATTGCCATCCTATCCCAAACCTGTCCTGGGACTGGGAGACAGGGGATCAGAGTGAGGATCCCTTGCCCCAGGCACTTGCAATGAAGCGAGCAGGCCAAGCCCCTGAGGGTTCTGGGGACAACAGAGCACAGCAGTACTGGGGACGAGGTCTACAGTGTGAGCCGGGGAAGAAGAGCACACAGAAGGCTGAACTTGGCACGCCCGCTTGCAGCTTGGAGGGACGACATCAGGTGGACAAAGCCCATGTCCACCCCAGCACAATGCCAGGGAGCCTTTACTTAGGTCTCTCCGCTAGCCAGAAACTCTTCCCCGAGGCCTTCAGTCTTTGCCTGCTCAGTGAATGTGGAGGTTAAGATCCCCACTCCAGCCTCCTGTAATCTAAGGCCTAGCATGTCTGCCACTTAGGAGCTACCCAAGTACCTGCGAGGGTTTCACAAGTGCTCCAGGGAAGACGCTGTCCACCTAGCGGGCCTCATCTATAGAGTCCAGTTCGGCAGTGACCGGTCTCAACTGGCTAGTGTCTCAAAGATCCTGAAAGAACTGGTGCCTCAGAACCTCACACGCCTGATGTCCTCAGAGGAATGGAAAAAGGTCTCTAACGGGATCCGAGTGGATGGGCAGGCTGGTTGGCTTGGGACATGGCTGTCTGCACCTGGCCTTTCCCTGCCCTATCCTTAGTACTTCTGAGGCCCTCCCCAACACTGACTTCTAGATAGGTGGGTGTGGCTCTGACCCGAGTCTCAGAGCCCATGTATGGAGGGCAAGGCAGCCTGCCCAGGTCCTCACTGGCCTTCTTTTCCATCAGAACCTCCTTCTGGAATGTGACAAACACAAAAACAAGACAGTGGCAGAGGCTAAGGTGGAGTTCCTGAAGAGGATCTGCCGCTGGCCTACCTTTGGGTCTGCCTTCTTTGAGGTGAAGGTACGTGTTAAGCCGCGCCCAGCCCCTGCTGCCGTACAGGCCCCATTCCGCTGACCCCTCAGTGCACATGACAGGAGTGTGTGTTCTACTGTAGCCTGAGCAAGCATTTAAAACATGGCCACCTGGGGGCTGAGAAGTCTCAGCTTGATCCTCAGAACTCGTGTTGAAACACAATAACAAAGCTGGCCATGCTGTTGTCTGTTAGCAATCCTAGTGTTGGGGAGATGGAGATTCACTGGCCGGCCGACCTAGCCGGCTTGCTGAGCTCCAGGACTGTGAGAGACCTTGTCTCAAAAGACACACATACAAACACAGATATATCCAGTACGTATATACACGTATACTTAGATACATACAGCCAGTGAGATGGCTCAGTGGGTTAAGGCCCTTGTCACCCAGGTCTGATGACCTGAGTTCAATCTCTAGGACCCTCATGGTAGAAAGAGGGCATTGATTCCAGCAACTGTCCACTGACCTCTGCTCACACACATGCCATGTCAGACATACACAGATAAATATGTTTCTCACACACATGTCATGTGTAGACATACATAGATAAATATGTTCACACACGTGACATATGCAGACATACACAGATAAATATATTCCTCACACACGTGCCATGTACAGACACACACAGATAAATATGTTCTTCACACACGTGTCATGTGCAGACATACATAAATATGTTCATCACACGTGCCATGTGCAGACATACAGATAATTATGTTCACACACGTGACATATGCAGACATACGCAAAATATGTTAAGAAAACAAGGGTGGTTGTCATCTGAGGAACAACATCCAAGACTGACCTCTGACCTCCACATACAGGCACATGTGTGCACAGACCACACACATATGCACGCATGCCCACCCTATATAGACACGAACACACATACAAATAGAACCTGGTCCTCTGACCCCCTAGGTTTGACTATGATCATGGTGTCTCTCTCTCTGCAGCAAACCTCTGATCCTTCCTACCCAGACATTCTCCTCATTGCCATCAACAGACATGGGTTGCTACTCATCCATCCCAAGACCAAGGTAGGGCTTCAGGGCCTGTGTAGGCAGCACAGCCGTCATCCAGTCTGAGGTGGGATGCCTGCCTTCCTGCCTGCCCCTCCCCAGCGGCCTAGCCTCCTGCCAATTTCCTCTCTGTCCCCAGGAACTACTGAACACCTACTCCTTCACCAAGATCTCCAGCTGGAGCAGTGGCAGTACTTACTTCCACATGGCGCTGGGGAGCCTGGGCCAGGGCAGCCGCTTGCTGTGTGAGACCTCTCTGGTGAGCACAGGCCCCACCTCCCACCCCTGTGCAGCACCCAGAGATGCTGGTTACTCCCTTCCACGTGGAAGTTGCTTGCCATGAGAAACTGCTTGCCCAGGAGCAGGCTAAGCCAGCCAAGGCCTGCTGGGAGGTTAGATGCATCTTGAAGGCTAGCAGGCAGCAGTGTCCAAGAACTCCACGCTAACTCTGGGCCATGCCAGCCCATTCTGGGGAGAGGGTGGGACTCAGGTCCACTAGAGCAAGCAGTAGTGAAGCCCAATCTGGGGGAGCTTGCATTCCTCCTTTCCTTCTGTTCTACCACGTCGCCCCAGAGTTCTCCCTGCACCCACAGCCTCTGACCCCACCCTGTCCTGTCTAGGGCTACAAGATGGATGACCTGCTGACCTCGTACGTCCAGCAGCTTATGAGCACAGTGAACAAGCAGCGGGGCTCCAGGGTCCCAGCCCCGGCCAACCCCTGACGGGTCCCATCTGCACACAGTTTCCATGCCAGGCTCCCATCCCCTTCACCACACACCAGACCACCCCTCCTGATGTTCACTGCAGAGGCCACTGAAGGTCTCAAGCCTCCTGGCAGGTGATGGGTAACTCCCCTGAATTCACAATAAAAATTCACCTACCAGGAGGGAGTGTGAGTCTCTGAGGGGAAGGGCAGGTGCCGGGTGGGCAGCCTCTACAGTCTGGGGAGCTCTCTACCCACCTGAGGGTCTCATCCAGAAAAAACCAAAGGGCACTGTGACTTTTCCCAAAGCATAACAACCATACTCTCCAGGAATAACTTCATGCCCTTTCTCCTCCTCCCTCCCCTCCCTCTGCCACCTCTCTCTCTTCTCTCTTGTTCTCGGTCTGGGGAGAGGGTGTCCCTGGGGACCCTGCTTCCTGGGCTCTCTGCACCAGGATGGCTGCTGTGCTCCTGGCTGGCCTGGTGGAAAATACATGTCAACAGCACTAAAGAGGGTTTTGGAGACCTGTCCAATTGATAGGCTCTGAGAAATAACCCGCCTGAGGGGCCCTGACTGGTTTTGTTTATAAATTATGGTGGCAGTGAACCTGGGAAACCTGAAACTCTCTGGTCTGCTCATCTGGGGGTGTCGCTGAGTGTTGACCATCCCCAGCAGGGAGTACCTCTACAGCCCCACCCTCCTCCATCCCTTCCACAAACCACACAGGTGCTTTACATAGAATCAACCTTCATTGTGCAAGTACTTGACCACTTGCAGGTCAGAGCTGGCTGGGGCCGTGTGTCCTGCTGGGAAGTGGGACCTCAGCCTTGGTGGGCAGCTAAGAGGCTTTCTGCAGAGTCTCCTGAGCAGCGAAGGTGATGGGAGTCTCAGCCTCCAGCTGGTTCATCCCAGAAGTGGCTGGGTTTGTGATGCGGTGTAAGCACAGGGGCTTACTGTGGCTGAAATACTGATGCCCCTCGAGCCCAGAAGCCATCTGCACGGTGCTGGCCCTGGGGCTGGGACAGTTTCCCAACCAAGCCCAGGGACCTCTCTAAGATTGAAACTCTCCCAGGAGAGTGGAAAGGACAGGTGTCAGGCTGGGATCTATGAGCCAAGCAAATGGCAGATGATCCTGGCCCCAGTTTGCCCCTATCCCCAGAGGCTGTGGGCACAGAAGGAAATGCCTGTGAGGCTGGGCCGGGTCTCAGCACAGAAGAAAGTTCCATGTAGCCCAAGGTAGCCTGGGAACAGAAAAGGTGACATACCAGAAGGAGGGGCCTGGGATGGAGCAGAAGTGGCCAGCAGGAATTGGGGCAGGGAGAGAGGGCAAAGGGTCTGCAGGCAGGCAAAGGGAGGCTGAGGATCTTTAGACTGAGTTGACGTCTACAGACTTGGGCTGGGCCTTGCGTGAGGTCATGTCAGACAGCTTCTTCAGCCTCTTCTTCAGCTCCAGGGGGAACCTTTCGTAGCACCTCTTACACACGGGCTTCATGTCAAATTCCACAAACTTGTTCCTGCAGACAGAAGCCCAGCAGTCTATACCCTCCCAACCCTGACTCCAGACAGTAGCCCAGAGGCAGAGGAGCAAGTCTCCCTCAGCTGCTCCCTCTGCCCGCCCACCCCAGCCTGTCACAGCCGTCAGATCAGGTTCCAGGGTAAGATGTTGGCCAAAGGGCACTGGGGAAGAGGAGAAGATCCTCCAGTCCCTCTCCCCTCATGCAGGCTTCTCTCCAGAACCCTCTATGGCTCTCTGCTTCTCTTGGAAACTTGAGCCCCACCTCATCTCATAGTTCCAGTCACCCCCTACCCTTGTAGGCTTCATGAGAGAGCAGCCGCCTGGCAGCTTGCCTTGCATATACTCTTCCCTGAGCCTGAATGCCCTCCTCCAAAGCTCAGAGTTCTTGATCATTCTCTGGGGTCCCTGGGGTACCTCATCTGCCTGGCCTGCTCCTGCCTCACACATGCCATGGGCTTTCCTGTGGCTGGAGTTCCGGGAAAGTCAGGGCTACAAACCCCACCCCTCCCTTACTCACTTCAGAGTGAGCTTCATGTTGCAGGTGGAACAGGAGAAGCAGTGCACACACCAGGCTTTGCAGAGGGCTGACACCACTGTGAGGCCAGACGTGGGATTAGCAGGCCCCACCCAAACCAGCTGCAGGCCCGGCCGCGCAAACCGGAGCCAGATGGACCTGCGGCTGCAGGACAACCTCTCCCTCTCCTCCACCCACCCCGGCCCCACCAACCCCCAACCCCTCCCACTTCTCACCACCCCACCAGGAAAACAGGCTGGTTGGGAGAACGCAAGGGAGGGAGGAATTTGGGGACAGAGGTCTTACCGTCACCCTCGATCACATGGCTGCAGTTGTAGCAGACGTCCCCAAAGAGCTGGGGACAAAGCAAGCCGTCAGTGCTCCCCCAGGGTAACAACCCGAGTCCTTTCCCAGCACGCCCAGGCCACAAGAAGCACTCCCCGGAAGAGCCACAGGTTGTGACATCGTTCCCCAAAGCTCCCATTGCTCCCCACTGATACATCCTACTGAAGTCCTCCAGTGAGGATGAGGGCCAGGGTGAGACCTCATGCTATCAGCCTCTGGGGCCACAATGGTATTCTATCCAAAGAAGCCATGAATGTGAACATCTCTTACGCACGGGCTTCAAGACTAAGCCGGGACCCAGGGCCTGAGCACACAGGCCTGGCTTCTAGTGTATACAATGGACTCACAGGTGCCTATAGCACGCCCACCCACATAAGAGGGGACCCCACAAGCCCAGAGACCCATGGGAAGCATCTTGGTGTGCTTTTCAGCATGTGAGAACACACTGTTCCCCCTGAGACAGGGCACAGCAGAGCCTGTAGCCTTTCCAGGACCTTCTCCAATGGGTCACCCACGTACCACTTCTGGACACGGTCCCAGCCCTGCTCTCTCAATGTCTGAGGCTCCTCACTGCCCTCCAGCCCTGCGTTCTAAGGCCTCTGACAACCCTCCAGCCCTAGGTCCTGAGGCCCCCTACGTCTCTCCAGCACTGTGTTCTGAGGCCCCTGACCACCCTCCAGTCCTATGTCCTGAGGCCCCCTGACCACCCTCCAGCCGTGTCATGTCAGGATCCATTCCAAGCCATACCTGGTTATAGTGGGTCTCACAGTAGGCTAGGCCCTTCTTCTCATAGTGCCGATGCCCCAGGAACGGCTTCTCACACTTGGCACAGACAAAGTGCTAAAGGAAAGAGGGAGAGGCTGGGCAGCATCAGGGCTGCCCCCAGGAGCCCCAGAAGACAGGGAAAGGGGATGAGGCTCACAGTGGGCAGAACAGACACCAGTATGAACGCTGTAGAGCCAGCTGACGCTTCTGTTTTTACTTTGCTCAAGGCAGGACCTCATGTAGCCCAGGATGTTTTCAAACTCACCGTGTAGCCAAGGATGGTATTGAACTTCTGAGCTTCCCAAGTGGTAGGATTACGGGCATGCTCCACCAGGCCTGCCTTGATGCAGTCCTGAGGCCTGAACTCGGGTCTTTGTGTACATAATGCAAACACCCTACCATCTCAGCTATACTGCCAGCCCTCCTCCTCGTACTTGAACATACCACAGTGATATCCTTTGTCACTGCGATCCTGCTTAGCAAATAGATCATGAGCCCACATAGGTGGAGCTGCCCTGATATTAGTAGGTGCCTCCTGCCTCTCTCACACACACCCTGACACACACACACACACGCACACACACATTCAGATAGTCTAAGAATCACCTACTATCTTTTGAGCCTGTGAGGACACACAAAACCCCCAGAGACTGGGCAGCACATTCCATGGCCACCCAAGGACTAGTAGGCCACCCAGGCGTTGCTTATGGATGCAGAGATGGCCAGGCCACTGGAGGGGCAAGGATTCTTTCCAGACATATCCATATGAATGTGGCAGCACTCAGGGAAAGGGCAAGGGATGACTCAGGAGCCCACCAGTGCCATATCTGTGTGGGGCTGTGCACCCAACAGGTCCTGTGGTCCACAGCCCCACAAGTTGCTGTGGGCAGACTGTGCCTGACATTTGCTCCTGACTCTAGGTAAGAGGTAAGGTGAGTGTGACTGTCTGATCACCGTTCATGGGCTCTGGTCTCCTGGCTCCCATGGAGCTCCTGGCCAGAACAAGGAGAGGTTGCCCTCAGGAACAGTTCTCACAGGGAATCAGCCCATGCATGGCCTGGGATGAGGTTCCGACAGACTGTTAACCATGCTGTTTCTTAATACGAATCTGTGTCCCACTTAAAGATTCCTCACAGGCTTACCTCCACGTGCCACTGCTTGCCCAGTGCGTTGACCACACGGCCCTCGATTGGCCGGCGGCAGGCCCCACAGATGGGGACGCCCATCTTGTCATGGCAAGGCAAGCAGTAGAGCTCCCCCTTCAGCTCACGGGCATCGGAAGTCAGCTCCTTCCTAGAGGACAGCACAGAGCAACCTCAGGGGCAGCCCTTACCTTCTGTAGGGCCACTGCAACTGTCGGTCTAGGGTACTGTGCCTGAGGCCCTTGCTCTGGCTGAGCCAGCTTGTTCTGATTTCTGGAGCCTTCCTGTGTGCACCCCAGACAGGCCCCAGGGCATAGAGTCCCCGCCCAGGCCTGCAGAAAGATCCTGTGTCCTGTCCAGCTAGCTTCTTAGAGAAAGGTCTTTTTCTTCTTGTTCCCTTCTAAGGGCAAGCACTCGGTGTGCTATTACCCAGTTCACAAGCTTCGGGCAAGGGAGCTGGAGGTTAAAATACAGAGAGACAGTGACACGGGTCATCCTTGAATTCCCCAAGAATGCCTGCTTTATTGTGTTCAGGGGCAGATTATATAGAGATAGCCATGCCCCAGCCAAACCCACCAGAAACCACTCTCCTGCCATCAGGAACTCCTGAAGGTCTCGTGCTCAGAGCAGCTGAGGCACTCAGATTAGGGGATTACAAGAAATTCAGGATCTGGGGTCTCACTGCTCCCAACAGAGAAAGGTCTTTTTCTTCTTGTTCCCCTCTAAGGGCAAGCACGGAAGGGAAACTAAGGAACCGTAGGAGGTTGTCAGCTTTTCTCTCCTCTTTCTCCCCTCTTCAACACCAGTACCAACCTTACACACTCCATTCTTTCCTCTCTGTTACAGCTCAGTCAGAGTCCTGAGATCCAGAGGCTGCCCCTTATACTGCCCCCCTCAAATCACAAGGGCTCCTGGACAGAGAGCTCAGAGAGAGGGGCTTTCCACCTCACCCCAACTTTACCCTGTAGCCTGTGCCATAGGCTACCTTGTTTACCTCTGTACTGGGTGGGAATCCCAGCAGCCCCATCCTGTGACAGCCAGGATCACCTTTGTCATACACAGGACCAGGACTGGGCACCTACCCACAGTGGGAACAACTGAAGTGGTCCGGGTGGTAGGGATCATTCTTGAACATGAGGGGCTGTTCGTCAATGGCTAGGTGACACCGTTGGCAGATGAATTTTCCCAGGCCCTTGGCCTTCTCGCGGCTGTGGCAAGGCCGGCAGAGGTGCCTGTAGGAGGTGAGAGCAGTGTGAGGGAGAAGAATCCAAGAGGCAGCTCTGGCCAGAACTGTCTGGCCAGCACCCAGAAAAGCAAGTCTAGAGCCCGGCTTGTGGCCTCGGTGACAGCTGGGTAATTCAAAGTAAATGAGTCCAAGTTTGAGAAAGGTTTCCTACCACAAGGCACAGAAAGCCAAGGTAAGGATTCTGAAAGGGATACCTTCCCCCACCCTGCAAAAGACAGGGGCAGGTAAGCTACCACAGCAGGTAAAGCCACTTGTCTCCAAACCTAACGACCCAAGTTTGAACTCCAACATCCAAATCTGGGAAACTGCACACATGCACTAGAATGCCTGTGTTTGCTTCTTCTCCAAGGCTTCCTGAGCCTAGGCCTAGGACATTGTATAATACAGAAGGGACATTTAGCTGTCGTTTGCTGAGATGTTTTACTTTACACATGTCTTTTAGTGCAAGCGACAGTGAATGTAAGTCTTAGAATGCCACAGTGTGTGGCGGGGTGACCAAATCCATGCAGGGCTCATTCGCCCCTTCCTTTGGAGTCTGCCGGATGAAGAGGGGCCCTAGTGTTCACAAGCGCTTTCTGTCCCCAGAGACAAGTAAAGCTGTGTCACAGGGAGGCTCCTGAACCCCAGCCTCTGTCATCACAGAGTCTTTTTTGTGAGGACTTCAGTCATTTCTGATTCTGCTCCTTGCTCTGAGCAACAGCTGTGGTCTTAACAGAGAAGGAAATCAACACAGGTTCTGTGTCCTCGTCATTGAGGGTGCAAAGAATTTCGCTTCAGCTCCCCAGGCAAAGGTGCACAGAAACTCCATCCAGTGCCCCTTGGTCCCCATCCCCCACTTGTCACTGCAGTGGTGTAATCCTGCTGGGACCTGGCCCTCATTCCCGGGCTCCAAAATCCACAGAGGCAATCCTCTATCTGTCACTAGCCTCCACAGCCACCTGACCATTGACCTTTTTAGTGCGTGTGTGCATGGATTATGCACCTGTGCATGCAGATATGTGCATGTGTATGCAGCTCAGAAGTCAATCTCAGGTCAGTGTTCCATTGTTCCCCATCCTATTTTTTCCACACAGGGCTTCTCATGGTACCTGGAGCTCACCAATTTGGCGAAATAAGCCAGTGAGCTGTAGGGATCTGCCTGCCCCCATCTCCCCAGTGCTAGGGCTATAGACGCACGCTCCCACGCCAGGCTTTTCCATGGACCCCGGGGATCAGACCTCAAGTTCTCATGTTTGCACAACATAATTGAGCCCTCTCCCCAGCCCGCATCATTACCCCGTTTCACAGGCTTGTCGCAGAGACTGACTCAAGAGCCACCTATCCAGGTGGCTCCCCGGCTACCTCTGTGCCCTTTGGAATCATGTCACGGAGCTTTTCTCTCTACTTGCCCTGAGGTCCTATCTTGAGAGCTTGGCATAACGCTAGATGCACAAGCAAGGTGTCTGGTACTATTGCTAGGCTACCTACTGTACCTCCACTGGACTGTGGACACCCATCATTGAGAAGCAGCTCGTGGTCAATGTATCGAACATGTGCGTGAAGGCATAATTATTCAAGAGGGGAAAGAGAGAGAGGGACAGTGGACGTAATCTTGTGACAACGGCCGAGCCAAAACTGGGCCCAGTGTCCAAGCACAGGGGGCCTGGCCTCCTCCTAGTCCAGAACAGGCCGCAGCCCCTCCCACCCAGGATATTTACCCCGCAGTGAAGGACACAGGTGCTTTGCCCAGTCGCCACTGCAGCCAGTTCCTCCTATCTGTGTCCCTGCCACAGTGATGGTCTTACTCCCCATGACTCCTGTCTACATCTGGCAGCTCCTTCTTAGACTCAATACAGCGTCCAACCAACACAGAAGAATTATGCTTTAAAGCTGAAGCAAGATATGGCGGCTCTCCTCCGCAATTCAGGAAGCTAAGGCAGGAGGATAGTGAGTTTGAACCGGCCTCGTCTACACAGTGAGACACTGTGTCAAAACCACCAAACCCAAGGGCTAGAGGGATAGTTCAGTTGATGAAGGACTTGTTTTTGCAAGCATTAGGTCCTAAGTACAGTCCCCAGAATCCATTCTTTAAAAAGCTGGACATGGGCCTAATGACCTGAGTTCCATCCCTAGGACCTACATGGTGGGAGGAGAGAACCAACTCTTTTTTTTTTTTATTTATTTATTTATTATGTATACAATATTCTGTCTGTGTGTATGCCTGCAGGCCAGAGAGGGTACCAGACCCCATTACAGATGGTTGTGAGCCACCATGTGGTTGCTGGGAATTGAACTCAGGACCTTTGGAAGAGCAGGCAATGCTCTTAACCTCTGAGCCATCTCTCCAGCCCCCGAGAACCAACTCTTAAAAGTTGTCCTCTGACTTCTACCACATGCCATGACACACAGACACTCACATAAATAATCACAATAAATTGTTTTTTAAAGCTGGGCATAGTGGTATACATTTATAACCTCGGTGCTGGCGGGGAGCTGGCGGGTGGAAGCCCGGGGTTACTATCAGTCACTGTAGCCTGATTGGCAAGTTAAAGGCCAGTGAGAGACCCTGTCTCAAAACAATACTCACAAAAGATGGGTAGCAGCCAGGCGATGGTGGCACATGCCTTTAATCGCACCACTCGGGAGGCAGAGGAAGGTGGGTCTCTGTGATCTACAAAGTGAGTTCCAGGGCTACACAGAGAAGCCCTGTCTTAAACCCTCCCCCTCAAAAAAGAATTCTCATGTCAAAATGCACCAGGCAAACAGAAAGGAACAAATGCACATAAAACAGTGTTACTTCTGCAGTGACATGTACCCGGGTATAGAGGCAGGCTTTGCCACTTGCTGGAGTTTGCCACAGGGTGAATGACTTCTGAGCTTTGGCTTTCTCAACTGTCAAATGGGGCAAAATTCCCAGCTGCACAACGCTGCTTGAAAAGACAAACCGACAATAGATACACTGAGCAGTAGAGTCTCCTCAGATGTTAGGCACACATAATTGTAAATTATGTTTGTTTGTTTCTGAGCCAGGATCTCAAGTAACTCGGGCTGGCTTCAAACTCAAGGCGTAGCCAAAGATGACCTTAAACTTCTCATCTTCCTGCCTTTGCTTCTCAAGCGCAGGGAGCAAAGAAATGAGCCACCACACGGCTTGAGGATGGAACCCAGGCTTTCGCACTCACACCGGACAAACCCTGTGTCGGCTGAGCTCTATCCCCAGCTATAATTTCAAACATTTCAGCTGAAAATCTTAAGTCTTTTGAGACTAAGAACGCTGGCTTGAGTGTGCTGTATGGCTGCCCCTTTAGTGATATCAGCCTTGCTGAACTTTGATGACTTGCGGGCAACACCCAACCCATCCCAGCTCTGAGCCACCCCAGAAGGAGCAAGCCATGGCCAGGGAGCCACTGAGGCCCTCCTGCTGGCCATGCTCAGCCGTGAAGCCCTCCCGGGCCAAAGGCAGGCCTGCCGGGTTGTACTGCAGCCCCACAGCACAGACAGCTCCCTCTTTATAAGGCGCCTGCAGCTGTGCAGAGTTCCACATAAAGGGCATGATTTATTCCACACACCCGAACGGGGCCTAATTATACAGGACAGGACACAAGGACCCTACAGCAAGTGTCTGAAAGAATCCCCTCTCATTGGGCCCGAGACTCCTCAGCTCCAACCCTGGCATGCATAACAACCCTCCCACCCCCAACCCCCCCCCCACTCCCAACCCCCCCCACCCTGCCGCCAGCCCAGTAAGCTTGGGATCCTGGCCCGTTGCCATGGTAGCTGACCCCTCCCTATCCCCCCACTAGTAGAAAATCATCCTCTTCTGAAATAATCCTGTTGTGTCTATCAATTCCAGCCCAAGACCCCCACCCGGCCCAGTCCTTGCCCACTCCCAGGCTCCCAGGACAGTCACACACTTGGCCTCTGTGATGCTCTGTGGCCTGGCTGGGGGGTGGGGGTACACACAATCTGAGGACACACTGGAATATTCAGTGTGTGCTCCGTGGAAGCAGACCCAGCTGGAAAGGCAGCCTACCCCACAAAGGACCCCTCAGGAATGAAGCAGCTTTTCAGGTTCACAGGCACTGTGGGCTCGCTTGCTCTCCTTAAATAGCCAAGCCTCCCTCCTGCAGCTACAAGAAATCTACCTGGAGCACCTTCCACGACTGGCTCACAGGCTGCCTGCTTCCTGTTCTTTCCCTCCTGGGTCCTCTGTGAGAGGTAAGGGGCAGGGGTGGGCGGGAAGGGTGGGGAGCCTCTGGGGACTTAGCAGAGGTGACGGAGTAGAGAAAGCATGCAGTCCCACCGGGCCCTGAGCTGTTTGACAACTTCCACTACCCTGAAATTCTTACGTTCTAGAATTATTTATTATTATTATTATTATTATTATTATTATTATTATTATCTAGGCTGGTCTTGAACTCCATATAATGGAGGATGATCCTGACCTCTTACCCTCCTTCCAAGTGTTGGGATTATAGGCACTTGCTACCACACCCAGTTTACGTGCTGGGAATCAAACCCAGGGCCTCATGCATTCCAGGAAAGCCCTTTACCACCTAAGTTATATCCCCAACCCAAATTCTTACTTTTTGAGCAAGGGGTTATGCACTTTCATTTTACACTGAGCCCCCAAAGTTAGGTAGCCAGTCCTGGAAATGCCCCACAGAGGACGATAGGCAACTCCAGGGCATGTTATGTGATTGGCCACAGGGTCCCCTTGGCCCCCCGAGTTGAAACTGTATCCTGGAAGACGCAGGACGCCCTCATACCCCAACTTGGGCTATGGAATACCTTGACTTGGAAGGGACTCCCTGCTGGTCTGAGGCCCTGGCAAAGTTGTCCTAAACCCAGCCCTCACCCAGAAAAACTGATCAAAATGGAGTTGAGCAGCTAAGTGTGGGAAACTCCAGAGACACTGGGGTTCTTGGGTGCCATGACAGAAAACATGCCCAGTGCAGCCCTGATGGAGCCATGCTAACAAGTGTGGGAGGAGCCAGAAGGTGAGACACAGAGAAGTGACTCGCTGCTCCTTGTGGGCCAGGTCAGAGGTCAGAGAGGTCCTGGGACTCAGAGTAAGCAGGCTCACCCGGCAAGCCAACAGTAGGCTTTCAGCAATAGATCCTACTTACTCTCCCATGGGGAGCGAGCTTAAGGGACCCACACACAACGCTATGCCTGCCTTAGGGTGGGGCTAGAAAAGAAAGTAAGGGCTCTCCCTGGCCTCATAAGTCCAGACAATCAAGCTTGCTTCCCTTCCCTCTGGTACTAACTCCACCATCTAGGCCTGAGGGAGTGGATAGGCACGGGGCAGAAAGTAACTTCCAGATTCTGGGTCCTCCAGCAATTACCCCAGGACCTCCTTACTTTCCGGGAAAACCATGCCTCAGCTGGATTTGGCCTGTGATTAACGTTCAAAATGCCTGAGACTCAATCAGCTCCAAAGGACACAGAATCCCCACCCCCAGACCCGGGAGTTTCCCTTGGCAGTTCTGCAGCTCTGTCAAACTTAGAGTAGCTGCACTCCTCTCAAGTTAGCGACAGGAGACTCTGAAAGCATCAGAGGTCCTGCCTTTGACCTTGGGGGATGCATCCTGGGACCCCAAAACTGGTTCTGTATTCCCTCCAGCTCTGTTCCCTGTTCTGACTTTAGCCACACCATGAATGGCCTGGAGGCAGCCCTCCCAAGTCTGCCGGACAACTCCTCCCTGGCTTACACTGAGCAATGTGGACAGGAGACCCCCCTCGAGAACATGCTTTTCGCTTGCTTCTACCTTCTGGATTTCATCCTAGCTTTTGTGGGCAATTCTCTGGCCCTGTGGCTCTTCATATGGGACCAGAAGTCAGGGACCCCGGCCAACGTGTTCCTGATGCACCTGGCGGTGGCCGACTTGTCCTGTGTACTGGTCCTGCCCACTCGGCTGGTTTATCACTTCTCTGGGAATCACTGGCCATTCGGGGAAATCCCGTGCCGACTCACTGGCTTCCTCTTCTACCTCAATATGTATGCCAGCATCTACTTCCTCACCTGCATCAGCGCTGATCGCTTCCTGGCCATCGTGCACCCTGTCAAGTCCCTCAAGCTTCGGCGACCTCTCTATGCCCACCTGGCCTGTGCCTTCCTGTGGGTGGTGGTGGCTGTGGCTATGGCCCCACTGCTAGTCAGCCCACAGACTGTGCAGACCAACCACACGGTTGTCTGCCTGCAACTGTACCGGGAGAAAGCCTCCCACCACGCCCTGGCATCCCTGGCTGTGGCTTTCACCTTCCCCTTCATCACCACAGTCACCTGCTACCTGCTGATCATTCGCAGCCTGCGCCAGGGTCCCCGCATAGAGAAGCATCTCAAGAACAAAGCCGTCCGCATGATCGCTATGGTTCTGGCCATCTTCCTCATCTGTTTTGTGCCCTACCACGTCCACCGTTCTGTTTATGTGCTTCACTACCGTGGCGGGGGGACTTCATGCACCGCTCAGCGTGCCCTGGCCCTAGGCAACCGGATCACCTCCTGTCTCACCAGCCTCAATGGGGCCCTGGACCCTGTCATGTACTTCTTCGTTGCTGAGAAGTTCCGCCATGCCTTGTGCAACTTGCTCTGCAGCAAACGGCTCACGGGCCCCCCTCCCAGCTTTGAAGGAAAGACCAACGAGAGCTCCCTGAGTGCCCGATCTGAGCTGTGAGCCCTGAGCTGTAAGCCTCCAGGATGTCTTGTCCCTAGGCCAGCTGTCAGAGAACCAGCTCTCCACTGGGGCACATGCTGCCAGGGCTAGCTAAAGACCTCTGTCTTCCCTCGCCTCTTCCTGAGCAAACCAACTGAAATGTCAGCAGTTCGTGCCCGGCTCCAAGGTCTTCACTGCAAGGCCATCCAGTCTGAGCAAAGGCATCAAGAGGGAGGGCCAACTAGCTAAGTACAGGATGCCCTGCCCACCCTTCCACAGGGACTCGGTTGGCCTGCCTTATTTACAGCTCCCAGACATCCAGTGACTTCACTGGTGCTAAATAGAGAAGAGCCACAGGGACATTTCTGGAACAATGGGAATCTTTCTTCCCCACTAAACTGTCAGCTTCTTTCATATACAGATACCCACAGCAACAAAGCCCTACAGAATAACCCAGAAAACAAGCTGCCCAGGACCCAGAAAAAGAGGCAGCACAAATCTCAATGGAACACGAGGGGTGTCGGATACTTCCTTTGAAGTGCATGGTATATCGTGTATCCCTTGCCAGCCTTGGGAGATGACCTCTTTCTGAGTTTAGGGGACACAGACTCTATGTGAGCCACACATGAGTACATTTCAGACTGGTGGTGTGTGAGCCCAGCAAACACAGCTCGGGACTCTCCTGCTAGAACCATGTTCCCATGCCTGCCTCTAGCCTGACAGTGTCTAGAGTTTCTCAGTAGAAGGTGGCCTGGTCAGGCATATCGCATAGATGGACAGCCATTAGAGCCCGCTAGAGGCAGGAGCCCGGTGTGTGAACCTGTCTCCATCTCACTCAAGCCCAGAAGGGGCTTCCCCACTCCCTCCCAAGAGGCTTCTACCAGCCTCAGCTGCCTGGCTTTGAACTGTTGAACTTGTCAGCATGTGTTGGACACTCTAATGTATCCTCTTTTCTTTTTTGTACTTGTTTGTATTACTCTTAAACATAATCGAGCCTTAAGGTGAAGGAAATCATTGTACTAGTTCAACATGACACATATGTCCTCCCCTGGGATTCTCTCCCCTTCCACCCGAGAATGACCAAGCAAGGCCTTTATTGTGGTTCTGGTGGCCCAGGAAGACCTGAAGCTATGCATCATGGAGCTCCACATGCCATTCTAGGTTAGAAGGGCTCTCAGACTTAACCCTACAAACGCCATCAATAGAAAACCCTATATTTCTCTATTACATTTTATCTTTCAAAGCATGGGGTGGTGGCCCGTGCATGGCTCATCCCAGAAAGAGCACAGCCCAGACTGATGCCCCTGATGCCCAGCATTGCTTCTCACCAGTACAGGTCTGTTCACCATTGTGGTCCCTTATCAAGGCAGCCTGCTGAATACAATACCATACCAGCCTTTCAGATGCCAGGACCAGCGAGAGGTCATGTGCCTCTTCAGTGGCATAGCAAAGGGACAAGATCACTGTAGGCTGAGACAAAGTGACAGAGGGGCTTTGACGGAGAACCAAGTACCCAGACAGGAAGGGCATTCATGCGGGAAGCTGGCGGGTCTCTGGAATGCCTTTTCTGGCACAGGGCACGCAGAAGCAGACTTGGATCAGAGGAGGAGAATGTTGCAGCTCTATTTGGGTCCTGTTGTGTTGGAATCTCGAATGGAGATGCCACACAGGCAGGGGCAGTGAGCAAAGGAGAGACCTGGAGGAGGCCCTTGGATTGTCCAGATGTGCCATTGGGAGACACAAAACTTCATCTTCAAGGGCAGGTATGGACGTGGGCCCAAAGAACACCTCTGTGCAGAGAGAGGCTGGAGGAAGTTAGAACAGAACAGAGGTCTCACTGGGAAAGGAGATGATTTAGGCAAGAGGGCCCTGCTGTGAGGCCACTGGAGGCCAAGGAGAGGACCTGATGTCCCCTGGTCTCGACCTGAGATGAAGAGAAGGTCAACAGCTATGTTCAGGACTTCAGGGCACAGAGGTGTTGCTGGGAGCTCCCCCAAAGCTTTCCCACGCAGGTGGGAGATGAGGCCATGGCTACAGGGGAGGTGTAGAACCCACAGAGAGGGAGGCAGGGGTGAGAAGAAAGAGCAAGGCTTCTTGGAAGGAAAACAGCCAGAGTACCAATGAGGCTTATGGTTCTGAATCTGGGTAACGTGGGTAACTTGGTTAAGGGCTGTCTGTCCAACATCCTCCAGCTATGTGCGTACAGGAGGGAAGGCAGACAACTGGGGTCAGCACGGTGTGGTAACAGCAGGTGGGGTGTCAGGGTAATAGGGATTTGTCAACTGAAAACTCATCATCCATCCATATCCACTCAAGACCCTTCACCCCAAAGGAACACCCCTTACCCAGAGGCAGCCCTGTCTGTCCTCACTCTGCAGCCCCCGCTCTGATCCATGCCCTTGGGACTGTGTTCTCCGTCTAGTAGGGGTAGGACAAGGTCCACAGCCAGATCAGTACAGGGCGCTGCAGAGCCTGGAAGGTGCCTGGTATTTCACCGGACCATGTCTCCTAGACTGAGGGCAAGAGACCCTCCTCTCTGCCCACAACTGCAGCAGCCTCACCTGCCTGCATTCTTCACAAAGCCCAAGTCAGCCAGCTCCACGTCACACAGCTCACAGCGGAAGCAGCCTGGATGCCAGTTGGTGTTCATGGCCTTGATCACGCGTCCAATGACAAACTCACCTGGAAGAGGAGAGACCTCAGCTGTCAGTCAGGGCACACTCACCCTTTGGCACCTCCCAAGTCCTGTGTGTCTGGGGCTCCTCCCAGTTCAGCCTTGTCCAAGCACCCCTCTTTTAAGGACCTGAAGAGCAATGCTCAGAAAAAGACAGAGGGAGGTGATAGGTAAAAGTCCCCAGGCTAAGTAGTGTGCCAGTCTTGCCTGTTCCCTACTTGTCCCCTCCCCACGTCCTAGGTGCTGTCACCAGCTCTTACCACAGAATCCGCAGCATGGAGCAAACAGCATTTGGAAGTCATGTTCACAGTACTTCCGGCCCTCAAACTGCAAACGGGACCACAGACAAAAGACGAGCAAGTCATTCATCATCCCTGTAATCCCTTGTCCCTAATAAATAACAGTGGCCTGGGGTCTGAAGAAGAGAGCCTTCTAGAGCTAGCTGGAGCAGGGGACTAGCCATGCAGTTTAGCAGAGTGCAAAGTGAGGGTTTCTCAGAGATGCTGAGGGTCCACGGTCAGCTCTTGGGGATTCTGCTATCTGCTGAGGACCCGAGGATCCTGACAATAGGCCAAGCTGAGGTGGGAGCTGGGGCTGGGGAAGAACGGGTCGAATCTGAGTTCCATGTGCCACTTTGTCCTGCATGTCTGACCAGATCAGTGTCCCCAGAAACTGCAGAAGACCCATGGAAGGAAGAGGGGAGAAAGAGCACAGGAGGGCCTGGGGGACTGGCCTGACAAAGCAAAGCCCCCGAGTGCTGCGGTCAGCCACTGTCATGTATTGTCCCAAGCATGACCAAAGCTTGTCTCTGCTTTCCGTTCCCTTAACAATTTGCTTTCTTTAAAAAAAAAAAAATTGAGGGCTGTAGCTCGGTTTGTAGGAAGCCCTTGTTTTGGGTCACAGTTTCGGGTGTGGCAGTGCCCTTGGGAGATAGAGGCAGGAGGCAGCAGAAGTTCAAAGTCATCCTCCGTAAGTTTCTTCTTCTAAAGCAACACGCAGCTCTCCCCAGTGAGCCAGAGAGGCTACAGAGGCTTGAATTTCCTCAGCGCCAATATCTCCCAAACACCCACTATGTGCTTTGCTTGGCTCTGGTCTAAAACCTCTCAGAGAGATCTCCCCAGCCCTCTGCTGCCTCTACAGCCAGCCAGCGTTTCTCGGGAGCCTGGAGAGCAACAGGAGATTTTCATCTGGCATGCGGACCACATACCCACATCAGTCAACCAATGATGCCCAGCTCCCTGCCCCCACAAGAAACACAGCCCTCTCTGAGCTCTGGTCCTGCCCCCCTCCACTGCAGCCCAGTGGAGCAGTGCAGTAAGTGTTTAACCAACTCTGGCAGAAGGCAACAGAGGCCCTGACTCTGGGTCTGCCAGATGCTGTGGTATAGATCTTACTGCCAGGCTAGTACCATGCCGACGTCACAAATAGCACCACATCGGTAGAAATAATTTCAGATGCATACATGACATGAAAGTCTAATGAAATAATGAGAAGTAGGACATTTTATGTGTTTGTTATCTTCATTTTTAATAAAGTACTATAACCCTGTACATTGATACGATTTATTATATGTGTGTGTTTATGTGAATGTAGGTACCCCCTACCCCTGGGGCAGGATCTCTCGCTAGCCTGTGGCTCACCAAATAGACCAGACAGACAGACTGGCCCGTGAGCCTCAGGAATCCACCTGTCTCTCTCTTTCCCCAGTTCCGGGACACAGCACAGGCTGGTATGCCCTGCTGGTTTTTTTACATTGGTTCTGGGATTAACCTCAAGAGCTCATGATTGCGAGGCGAGCACTCTGATGACCGAGGCATTTCCTCGGCCCAGGCATGAGTTACTTTTTAAGAACAGCTGTGTTTAGAAAGGATTTAACTACTTGCTCTTGTGAGCTGGTGTGGGCAATTCAGGGCCCTTGACTTTTCTCTGAACTATTTCAAGACTCAGTGACCCCACTCCTGGTCCCACCTGGTATCCCAGCTTCTTTCCCAACTGACCCACAGCCTCTGTGTGGCACGATGCCCAGAGCCTCTCTCTCTTCCACTTTGTTCCCGAGATGGTCTCATTGCGTAGCCTCCCACGATCTGATCTGGTGTTACAGGCACATGTCACATGCCTTGAGTAGAGGGGTCTTCTTTACATGTGGGACAAGGGTGTGACTCCTCTGTTCCAAACCCAAGTAACTCCAATCTCTTACAGAACAGAAGATCCCAAAGGAGAGCCACTAAGACAGGAAGATGGAGAGTCTCTGTCTTGCTCCTGCCGCTCTCCCGCTCGTTCCCTGCTTCTGCCTGTGCTACACTAGCATCTCCCCAAATATCCCACATGCTTCTGCTTCAGTACCTCTTCATGTGCTGCTCCTTCTGCAAGATCTCTTCCTGCAGAGGAGTGTGTGTGTGTGTGTGTGCATGTGCATGAGTGTGTGTGTGTGTGCATGTGCACGAGTGTGTGTATGTGTGTGTGCATGTGCATGAGTGCGTGTATGCGTGTGTGCATGTGCATGAGTGCGTGTATGCATGTGTGCATGTGTATGTGTGCATGTGCATGAGTGCGTGTATGCATGTGTGCATGTGTGCATTGCATGAGTGCATGTATGCATGTGTGCATTGCATGAGTGCGTTATGCATGTTGCGTGTGTGCATGTGCATGAGTGCATGTATACATGTGTGCGTGTGTATGAGTGCATGTGTGGGGGGGTGTATGTATGTGTGTTTATCTCTTCTCTTCTGGCCTCATCAAACATCACCTGCTTACCCAACTCCAACCATGAGAATTCTTGTTTCTAAAGCATCCTCCCCCAGATAATGGAATCACTCAGCCATTGCATTCACTGTCTGACCCAATGGAGAGCGAGTGGCATGGTGGGGTTCTTCCTTCCCCAGGGTTGCCCACAGCCTGTCCAGGGGCAGAGGAAGAAGAGTGACTGCAGAAGTTCCCAGCTGAGGGACGGGCCAACACAGTGTGTGAAACTCAGCGTTGCTGCCTCAGAGCCTGGTCAGGTCACTCTTCTAGAACAGGCTACTGTCCAGAACCTCCTCACCTCATAGAAGAGCCCCTCGGGGAAAGGCCGGAAGCACTGTGCACACACGAAGCAGTGCTCGTGGTAGAGCTCCCCGTTGCTGTTGACGATGCGCTCGGTGGGGGCAAACCGGGCCTGGCAGCGCTGGCACATGGCATCAGCCAAGCATTCAGACATGTTGCTAGAGGGAACAGAAGAAGAAGGAGGTCAGCACTGGCCAGCAGACTTGCGAGACTGGCCCGGGGACATACATGCCCCTGCTTAAAAGGTTCAGGTGGATCCAACCTTTAAGGAAAACAAACATGGCATGAAGTTGTAAATTTCCTTAAAACATGAAATGTTGTTTGTGCAGGGACACATGCATGGGGGTGGGGGCTGCAGGGTTGCAAGCTGGACAGCAGTCTCAGCTGCTGTTCCTCAGGCACCATCCAGTGTGTGTGTGTGTGTGTGTGTGTGTGTGTGTGTGTGTGTGTGTGTGCGCGCATGCGCGTATGGCAGCATCTCTCACTGACCTGGATGGAACTCACTAAGCAGTCTCAGCTGGCTGACAGGCAGGCACCAAGGACGTACCTGCCTCGCTCTGAGCCCCTCCCCACCGTGCTGGGGTGTAAGTACAAGTTCTCACTCATGACTGCTCCACTGTAACCTCTCCACCACCATGCCTGACCCATCTAAAGCCATTTGCTACTTAGTTTTGTCAATCTGACACAAACTAGAAATGTCTGGGAAGAGAGAGCCTCAACTGAGGAGCTGCCCCCATCCAATTTGCCTTGGGCATATGTAGGGGACATTTTCTTCACTAGTGGTTCCTGTGGGAGGGCCCAGCTCATGGTAGGTGGATCTGGGTTTTTAGAAAGCAGCTGAGCCAAACGTGGGGAGCCAGACAGTGAGCAGCTTTCCTCCATGGTCTCTGCCTCGGCTCCTGTTAAGTTCCTACCTGACTTCCCTCAAGACAGACCGTGGTGCAGTGTGTAACCAAATACACACTGTCACACACACACACTCTCACACACACACATGCACACACACACACGCGCGCGCGCGCGCGCACACACACACATCTCTGGGACTCACTGGCCTGCCAATCTACCTACCTGGGTGAGATCCAGGGAAGAGTGAGACTCTCATTTAAAAAAGAAGAAAGAAAATTAAGGTCGAGTTCTGGGGAGATGGCTCAGTGGGTAAAGCCACTTGACACGCAAGCATGAGAACCTGAGTTTGAACACCCCAGAACCCATGTAAAAGACAAGGACAGTATCTCAATTATCTGTAGTCCCCGAGTTCCTATGGGGAGATGAGAGACAGGGACCGGAGAATCCCCAGAAGCTTGTAGATCCCCAGAAGCTCACAGGCAAGCTAGGCTGACGTGCCCAGAGTGAGAGGTGAGGACCAATCCCAAGGTAAGGGTGCAGCATCTACACAGTCCAGAGCTACGCAGATCTCAAACTCCATCCAGAGAACTGTTGTTTTCCCATAACTCGGGATACATCTCAGAATTCCCCAGCCATGACCAGTCCAGGGAAGGCCTGTGGCCTCCAGCACTCCCTGCCAGAGGGCAGAGGGTCGGAGACGGACGGACATTCCATACCCTCCGTCACATAGTCAGCCCTAGAGCCAAGAGCAGCAGCCTGTCCGGCAATCCTCTGAAGAGATAACCAGGCCCCTGCCCTCAGAGCACAGCACTGAGCGTGCGTACTGCCCTGCTCCCTTTCCTTAGCCGTCACCCCCAGCTCTCCAGACACCCATAGTCTGGACACAGATGACACAAGACATTCCTAGGCCTGACAATAACAGGGCGGTCTGGGATGAGATGGGGAAGTCTTTCTGCTCCAAACACTAAAGGAGGCCTGCTGAAGATCACCTGGGAATAACTCACGCCTCTTCCTGTCCCCTCATCTCCCGGGGTGGCTCACAGGTCTGGCCATCCAGACAGTTTCTTCCTCTACTCTAGCCCTTGCTTATGAGTGAGGGGGCCTGGGAAGAAAGACGATAAACTTCTTTTAAAAGTTCTTCTTGATGCTAGCATGGTGGCATATCCCCTTAACCCCAGCCCTTGAGGGGTACAGAGGCAGGTGGACCTCTGAGTCTGAGGTCAAACTGGGTTTTACAACAAGTTCCAGGCCAGCCAGGGTTATGTAGTGAGACCCTTTCTAAAGGAAACATAGGGTTTTTTCTCTTTGTTCCATTTATTTATTTATGGTGTGTCTGTCTGTGTGTGTGTACCTTGTTACCATGTATGGGGGTCAGAGGACAACTGACAGGAGTTGGTTCTCTCCTTCCACCATGTGGGGTCCAGGGACTGAACTCAGGCTTCGTGAAATGTCTTAGCCTGATCTTGAACCCAATCTTCCTGTCTCTAACTCCTAGTGTTGGGAATCAACCCAGGACTTCGTGTACGCTAGGAAAGCACTCCACCAACTACATCCCTAGCCCATGCACCCAGGTCCTGTGAACTTTAGTACCCTCATCTGTAAAACAAGTCCAGCGCCGGCTGCTATAAAAGGCAATGCCTGCAGGAGAGTTTGTTATACACAAGCTACTTCCTGCCCATCACTGGGTCTTTGCGGAATGTCTGCACTATTTCAAGCTCTAGCCAGGTCTGGGGTAAAGAGAGGCTTCCTGGGCAGCAAGCACAGTCTCTAAAGTTCCAGTGGAAGCTTCCTTTAGCCAGCAGCTTCCACCCCTGGGAGGATTTGGCCTGTCTCCCTAGCCGCATCAGCATCAGAGGTCACCAGGCTGCACACGATTAACAGGGTTTGACACAAAGACAGCCCTATTTCTCGTTGTGAGAATACTGGGAAATTAACACGCTGCCTTGGACAGCAGTACACAGCTGCATTTTCACTGTCAGAAATATATTCCAGGAGCTGAGGATGTGGTTCAGTTGGCAGAGAGCTTGCCTCGCCTGCAAGGGAGCCGTGGGCTGGATCTTTAGCCCTGCGTAATACTGGATACGGTGGCTCAGTCCTGTGATCCTAGCACTCAGGAAGTGGAGGCAGGAGGATCAAGGTCACCACCAGCTGCATAGCAAGCTGGGGACCCACCTGAGCTACATAAAACCTTGTCTGCAAAGGAAGAAGAGATGCAGAAGGAGAAGAGAGCGGAGAAGTGGGTTGGGGCAAGGGAACATATTCCTATCCGAATCTCCAAATCCATCCAAAACCTGCCTTCTAGAAACCTTAGTTATATGCCTCTGGTCCAGCAGCTCAGTCTCCTTTTAGCAAGAACACTTCAAACAGGTCCCACCTGTCACAACAGAGAAATGGCATGAGGTAGGAACCAGAAGTTTAAAGTCAGGAGCTGCATTAATGTGTGTATGCACATTCCTGGGGTCTTGCCGGAACCTAAGCTTCTTTATAGGGCCCACATCCCTCCTTGGGCCTTGGTAGTGTTGTTTGTTATATCCACCCTGAGGTCACTTTCAGTCCCTCGTCACCTGTACCCTGTCATCACAGTTCACAGCAGACACAACCAAAGTTGACCAGGGAGGGCCCCATTCCAACTGACTGCATGCAGGTGAACCGCAGGTCCTTACCTGAGGAATTGGATCACCTAGGCCCATGCTGGTCTGTGCTGGGCCCCCAAAGAAGAACCCGCATATGACAGGTGATTTGCAGATAGCCACAGATGGCAGATAGCAGCTGAGTCAGCATGGCCTCCCCAGTACCTTCCCTCTGTCTCTGTTCTCTGCCAAAGATGACGTGAGCACACATAGGCATGCATGTTAGTGTACCTATGGGTGTGGAGGTCAGAGATTAAGGCCAAATGTTTTCTTCTCAACCTTGTTTTTTTAGACAGGCTCACTTACAGTTCAGCTTCCAGAGATCTGCTTGTCTCCGTCTCCCTGGTGCTGGGATGACAGACAAGAGGTCAGCTCTCTTTTGAAAGATGGGTGCTGGGATCTGAACTCTGGTCCTTCTGCTTACATGAAGCACTATATACACTGAGCTGTTTCTTTAGTCCCACAAAGACATTTTCAGGGCTCAGTCCTTTCACTCCCCTTCAAACTTCTCTGTCATTGGCAGGAAATTCAGAAAAACCTGAGTGGTGTCGGCCCCGGGATGGCTTCCCTTCCTGTGCTACCAGGTCCTCATCCTGCCCATCTGTGACCGTAGCTCGCTGGCCCTCCTCCCCCACACTTCATCCTCCACCTACTCCTCTGGGGACACGTGCTCCTTAATGCCATTGACCCTATGTCCACTGTCCCGTTCTCTCTCCCTAGATTTTTCTCAGGTTATCTTCTAGCCAGATGACCCTGGGGCAACATGCATAGGAGCCATGTCCCCTGGTCTCTCTCCTCTGGGACTCCCAGAATCCTCCTAACCCCAGGTTAACCCCCGAGCTACTATGGGGACCACCCCAAACCCCGCTGTCTCCATCTACCTTTCCCTCCCTTGTCTAGTTTCTAGAGAATCAGACATTTGCTACTTTAGAGTCTGTCTAACCTGTGCTGGAATCACAGCCGTATTTGGTAGTGATGTCCTTGACCACTAGCCCAGGTTTGTGCCTCTCTAAGGTGACACTAAAATCACTTATTCTGTAGCTGAGGAGGTGGTTCCATTGGTGGGGTGCTTGCCTGACATTCCCAAAGCCCTGGGTTCTATCCTCGGCATGAAGCACATGAAACCAAGGCTGTAATCCCACTACCTGGGAGATGGAGGCTGGATCATCCTTGGCTGCATTGTGAGACAGAGTTAGCCTGGGACACACGAGACTCTGTCTCACAAAATAAAATAGCCTCAGTCTGAAAGCCACCAAAGGGACGGCATGGAACTATTGGTCTCTGGTGCCTATCTTTGGTTCCTTAACCTACCCAAGCGTTCAAACCTCAGACTTTATCAAAACCAGCTCCAACAAGTGGCGCCTGCTCCCCCACCCTGGCTCCATCCCAGCCCTGTTCCTGTGCCTTGGGTAGCCAGCCTGTCGGAAAGACCAGGAGGGGTTTCCAGGCAAGTACTCCAGGCAAGTACTGGCTTTTCCTGCCATTGTTGTTGGCAACCCCACCCAGTCTCTCACCATTTACCTGAGCTCTTTGCAAGCCTTGCTTGGCCAGAGAGGGGCGCTGCAGGTACAGCCCCCACCTAGCTAGCCACACACACACACACACACACACACCACACCACCCCCATCCTGTCATTCGCTACCTCCCCCTTGGTAAGGCACAGCAAAGAGAAACTCCTCCACAGGACAGGAACTCAAGTTACTGGCTGGATCGCCAAAGGGCAAAAGTGTTAGATCTGAACAGAAAGGATATTGTCCCTGCTAGGCAGTCAGCTCCCAGAAAGCAGAGTCTGGGGAGAGCTCCTAGCCTGGGCAGGTCCCAAAACAGGGCTGAGCTCTATCCCTTCCTATACAGTGGGGAGCCTGAGCTCCTGGGCACACTGCGGTGGGGTGTGTGGGGAGCATGAGTTAAACCAATCCTTGGAATGGTTAAGAAATTGATGGCCACCAGGAGGTGGTGGTGCACACCCTTAATCTCAGCACTTGGAGGCAGAGGCAGGTGGATCTCTGTGTGTTAGAGGCCAGCCTGGTCTACAAGAGCTGGAGAGACTCCAAAGCTACAGAGAAACCCTGTCTCGAAAAACCAAACCAAACCAAAACAAACAAACAACAACAAAAAAAAAACAATAAAAAGCTAGTTTCAGGATAAGCATCAAAGCTACACTAAGAGACCCTGGCTCCAAAAAAAACAAAAAAGAAAGAAAGAAGAAAGAAATTAACGACCAAGCAGGCCTATGCCTTTAATTCTAGCCCCTGGGAGGCTGAGACAGAAAATTCAAGGCCAGCCTGATCTACCTTGCAAGTTCCAGGCCAGTCAGGGCCACAAAATGAAACCCTGTCTAAAAGTTGAAGAATAAGAATGAGAAGAGAAAATAACAGCAATAAAAGAAAGCAGCCACGGGGCCCCACACATGTTCACGTGCCACCCTGCTTCCTTCTCTGAGAGCTTGCCGCATGACTGCCAGCTTCAGAGCCCAAACCCTGGGCTCTTGTCCCCTAGGATCTTGGCCAACCAAGAACTAAGTGTCCATGCCTGAGAATGGAACAGCTGGGAAAACACTTGCTTTGCGAGTGTGAGGACCTGAGTTCAGACCCCCAAAACCAGTTTAAAAAGCCGAGAGCAGTGGTTAGACACCTTGACTCCCATAGTGGGGTGGGGGATACCCAAAACAAAGCAAGGCAGAGCTCTGGAAGCTCCCTGCCAACTGTCCTGGCTAATGTGGGGAACTTCCAGGCAAATAAGAGACCCAGCTAAAAAAATAAAAGAATAAAAGAACAAAAGAAAGAAAAAAACAAAGGAAGGAAGGAAGGAAGGAAGGAAGGAAGGAAGGAAGGAAGGAAGGAAGGAAGAAGGAAAAAGGTATCTGAGAAATTGAAATTGAGGAATAACATCCAGGGTTGCCCTCTGACTGCAATACATGTTCCATGTTCCATGTTCCAAGTTCCATGTTCCACGTACCATGTACCATGTACCATGCACACTCACCCCATATATTCAGCTACCCATGGTGCACACTCACAAAAAAAACTAAGCATTCCGAAAAGAAGCCCACATTGCCAACATTTAAAGAAGTCCTCATGACTTTTACTTGACACCCAAAGACAACTGCCCTAGGAGAGTATGGGAACCACAGCCACTGCTGCCTGAACTACCACTGTAGTCACTAAGACAGAGGCCGCGCAGGGAACTCGGTGAGATCAGAGAGCATGAGTAGCATCTTCCCAAGCCGTGCGTCCTACGGACACATTCGCCACTGCCCCTGACAACCAAGGGTCCTCAGGCCACTGAGACAAGGGCGAGCCTTCTGCACTCAGGTGCCAAGAACACACATCAGCAACTCCAGAGGCAGAGTACTTATTAACAAGCCCTGCCCAGAACATATCTGTAAGGGCAGCCAACTCTGAAGTTGCCCAACAATGGTTGATTCAACAAATATTTTTAAAGGCCACGTAGAGGCTGAGTCCAAAGAAGACAAAAGGCTCCAGATGCCCACATGCCCACTCTCTGATGTGGATAGCTGCAGACATACAGAGGCTTAGGCAGAGAGTTTTGGTAGGCAGCATTCATTGCATGCCTCTCCCATACAGAAGTCTTAAATGCTAGAGTCCAGAACTCTCGACTATGTGCCATTTTAAAGACTCATGAACGTGGTGGTGCATACCTGTAGACCCAGCCCTCCAGAGGGAAAATCAGAAGTTCAAGGTTGCTATTGTCAACTACATATTGAATAGGAGGCCAGCCTGTCTTTGATATCTATCTATATTTATTTATTGTGTGTGTACGTGTGTGTGTGTGTCTGTGTGTGTGTGGTCCTGGTAAGATCAGAAAGGGTGAGTACAACCGAAGATGACCAATGGTGAATCTGCAGAAGCAACCCCTCTACGCCTACCTTACGATAGTCTTCCTCTTTCATGTAATGGCAATTGCATGCTCCCTGCAATAAAACATGCAGCCAAAGCCATACCATCTGAAAGTGGAACATCCTTGGGGGAAAATCCCAAGGAAGCCATCTTCCTCTATATGATATGAGGTGGTACGCCTCCTTGATAAACGGAGTGTACCATGCAAGTATGGGAATGCCCCCCACAAGATCAGATGAATCAGAAAATGGACTTTGGTTACTGGAAATGTGAGATAGAATCGTAGCAGACTGAGGTAGTTGCTACATGGCTTTGTGTGTGTGTGTATGTTAAGCATGTGATTTTCCCAGGAAAAAAAAAATGACCCATATAAGGGAGGAGTCCTTTTAAAGGGAATGAAGTTACAATAAACATGCACAAGTTTGCACCCCATCCCACTCACCCTCCCTCCCACCTCATCCACCCTCCCCCGGCCATGCCTTCTCCTGCCCCCATTCCGGGTTGCTTCTAAGGGATGTAGCAGGAAACAAAACAGAGAGAGCCACACCTGGCTTGGCTGTCTGACTACTGAAGCAATGACCCCCAAGAAATCAGAATTGCCCCAAGACTCTCATCGTGGGGGAGAAAGATGCTGAAGCCTGGGGCCAGCCGGAAGAGGGGCTTGTCCCCAGGATTGAGAAGAGGCTGGAGCTGAAACCACGATAGGCCTGTGATGGGCAGCACCACACCCTGACCAGGACCTCTTGTCCATGCTTTCCTCTGCCTTCTTTTAAAGCTGAACTGCACATCAGGACCCTAAAGATGGATTGGAGTGGGAGACAACTGAGGCAGTCACAGGACCCCTGCTTCTCTTCCCAGTGCGACCGTATTGAATATACTTTCTTTCTGTCTTTCATTATTACTTGTCTGTTTAACTGGCTCATTGAGGAGATGGCAGACAGAGTCTAGGCCCTGACTCTAACAGCTCTGATGATAACATTCTGTCCACTCCACCTCCAGGAGGCCCTGACCCTGACTCCCATCTCCATTCTCTCAGCCTCCCTGGCTGCTGGCCTCCTGGCTGTCTCCTTACAGCCATCTCCCTGCACAGCACCAATGGGCGCATTTACAAAGGGTGCTATGCCAGGTCTTCTTTGGCGGCTCCTCGCAGCCCTCCCTCTGTTCTTGCCTGCCACTGCCCCCAGGAGAGGTGACCAGGAGGGTCCTGAGGGGTGTGAGCAGAGAAGCTGTATCCTTGCAGCCTGGATCCAAGCAACATAAAGGACTGGTAGGGGTTCCAGGATCCAAGCCTGAAGACCTGGCCCACCTCACTGAGGCAATGGACACAGAATGCATGACGTGGGGCTAAGGAACCCCCACAGCTCCTAGGACAAGAGTCCACTCCAAAGTCTGAGTCAGATGGGTGTTCCTCCCAGAGAAGCCTGGCTAGGATCTCTGTGTGTACAAGGGACGGAAGCCAAGCCTGGAACCTGTGGTGGACACAGTGTCATTTCACAGCTGCTTAAAACCCACAAACAAGGAATGCTTGAAGGCAAGACCTGAAGAGAGGCACCAAAATGTTCAAAGAGGGCATCACTGAGGGCGGCACTGTGACATTCCCTGTGCTGTCCTGTGTCTAGGGCTTTCTCTGTTCTCTAGGACAAACACTGGTACCCAGGGCAGAAAAGAGATCGTTGTCCCCTGTGACCCCATGGCTAGCAGATCTCCCAATCTGTGCTCCCACCACCAAAAAATCTTCCTGAATTTTCTTCTTGTTGGCTACCCATGACCGACCAATCCAGAGAGGGTTGAGGGACCCAGTCTTAGCAGGTGAGGTGCCTCATCTCTCGACTCTGGATCGCACTTCCAGTTTAAGATAAAGTTGGGTGTCTGACTCTGTGACGACTTTTCTCTCAAAGCTGAGGGCTGAGGATGGAAAGCCAAGAAATTGGTAAGGATTTCAGCCAGGAACTGGGAGGGGGCGCTGAGGAGGACACAGAAGGGATCACATCAGTCCGTGGGAAAAGCTTTACCACCTAGGGTGGGACAGGTCCTTGCAGTTTTCACGCTGGGGAGTACCCAGAGCTGAGGCTGGGAAGGACGCACTAAGAAGCAGGAGGGCAGGGCGGGTCTCACTTCATGACAGACTACATAGTGTCTCCTAACGCACGGCTCCCTCAGGACTCCCAGTCAGCAGCAGAGTGTCCCTGAGGCCAAAGACTGTCCTGTTCCTCAAGGGATCTTCAGGACACTAGCCCACACTACTGGGCGTTGCCCTGACTCCCAGGATCCTTAACCAAAGATCACAAAAGGGACAGGGCTCCCCAGGAACCCCAGCGTAGCAAGGCATAGTGCAAAAAGGCGCTCCTGCCAACTCCAGGCTAGAAGAGGGCCCTGGTCCTCAGGAACCAGCCTTTCCAGCCCAGCTTTGACCCACACACTTGTACCCAGTCATATTCCAGAAGTAACTGCAAAGCCGACACTGGCTGGACTCTTGTGGACCCGTGACCCACCTCGGGAACCTCTGGAACCTGGATTAGTTTATCTGAGGAATGGTACCAAGGACCTCCTGAGTGCCTTGCCGGGGGTAGACTAGAGGGATATTCCCTGCTTCTCACAGAGCCCTGCACTTTGAGTTTAGAGACAGTTCCCCCACAGACCCCTAAACACCCTTTTACACACACATACACGCGCGCACACACACACACACCCTGTTTTACAGAGGAGGCCATGGAAGGATCTAGAATGACTATCACCCAGGATCACACACAGAGAGGTGCCAGGAAAGTTTACGGTTCTCAGCCACATTTTAATGCTTTCATCGTTAGTTGGCTGTGACCTTAGACAAGTTCCTGGTCTGGGTCACCCTGAGGGAGTCACTGGCGTTAGAACTACACCTGCCATTGCCCACACACACCCTCGAGGAAGAGAGTGGGACCCCCCACCCCCACCCGCTGCTCTCAGTCCCAGGGGGTTGCAGCTTAGGAGCTTTGGGACCGCGGGACTTCCCGCTACCGCGGTCCACACTCCCGCATCTGTCCCAGCCCATGTCACCCTCCACCCGTAACCTAAGACTTCTGTTACCTTCCCGTCATGGTGGCCACGCGCCTGGCAGCCTAGCACCGGTTGGCAATCCACTGGCTGTGTCCCCGACAGAGGAGTCACGGTCCCACTGAGAGAGGAACACACCCAAACCGCGAGTGCGGCTCCGCCCAGCCGGCAGCCGGGATGAGGGGTGCAGGGGACAATCTCAAGGGGCACGGGGGGATGCCGGTGCTAGTGTCAACCATGGAAATTCTAGAATCTGACACTAGAGACACCCAACTTGAGTGGGTCGGTCACGTCCTCTCCAACCCGGACTCCGTTGCCACCTCCCGGATTCCGGGCATACTTTTCCTTTTAAAGGGAATGAAGTTATAATAAACAAGCACAAGTTCGCACCCTACCCCACCCCCATTCACCCTCCCTCCCACCTCATCCACCCTCCCCCACCCTCATCCCGAGACACTTTTAAGGGACGCGGTAGGAAAGCAAAACTGAGAGAGCCCGTGCGCGTGCGCGCGCACTTCCTTGGCGTTCCCACTGCTGCCCCAAGCAAGAAAAAAAACAATCGGATTTATGCTTCCAAGACATTTCTGGGCACCAGCTGCCTCCCGAGGCACTAAGGGACTCTGTTAGTCCCTTACCCTATTAGAGAGGGCAAGGTCCAGGGTATCTTTCTTGCATGTTGAGCTTAATCTGCCCTTAAAACCTAACACCAGTGCTTTTCTGAGAAACGCACAATTTATTTAGTTAGTTAGTTAGTTTATTTTTTACAAGATTTCATGTAATCCATGTGGTCCTCAAGCTCCCATTTATGTTGCTAAGAATGACGGGGCTCCTCTTGCCACTGCCTCCCACCACGGGGATTACAGAAACAGACTTGGTTTATATAATGCTGGAGGATGGAGCCCAGGGTGTTGGGCACACTAACTAAGCACTCCACCCACTGAGCCAGCCAAATGGTATACGGTATAGACTCCTGCCTATAGTGAAACACTGCTGATAAATCAAGAAAGATTACCAGCCCTGGTATCTGATGATATAAAAGCATTTAGGAAGTCATTTTCTCCTCACTTGCTGAGAAAAACCTGTTCTCATGCAACTGACGTCATCAAAGAGCAGAATCTACAGTTGTTGTTTTTATTATTTTTTTTTTTGCACGTGTCTTGGCCCTTCCTGTCAAGTTGTAATTTGAGGGTTGGTTAAATACAAAGTGTGAAAGATTCTGCGGTCGGGAGAAATGTTTCCACAATTGTCAACACAGAACAGGCATGCAAGGCTGAGCAGAAATCGCCTGCTGAGCGATTTAATCAAGCATAGAGGCCTGGGGGCGGGACAAAGAGAACTGAAAGTCAAAGGCAGGGGCTGGGAAGGTGGTTCATGGAGCAAGCATGAGGACTGGGGTTCAAATATCCACTATGTAAAAAAATTAGAATTGGTTGGTCCTACATGCTTGAACCCCCAGTGCTGTTGAAGGCAGAGGCAGAAGGATCGGTGGGGCTCACTGGTTGCCAGTCTAGCTCTGGGCTCAGTGAGAGACCCTGTATCAAAGGAAGATGGTGGGGAATGATTCCATAGACCACTCAGTGTCTTCCCCTGGCCTCTGTGTGCATTTACCTGCGCTCCTACCTTCCACTTAGCATACACCACACACACTCACACAGGGACATTGTATGACTCTTATACGGTTATAGACATGCAGGGGTCTGCTTACGGATCTAAGATCATTTGTTTACCTGCTGCTCAAAGGACGTTGCTTAGTAACACTAGAGATGCAGAGCATCCAGACAAGACCAGCACCTACCATGGAGGTGCAGTATTCTGACTAATGGCTACTGGGAACATCTTGCAAAGAATGTGTGTTGCCTTGAGCCAGGAGGCAAAGGAGTCAGGCACTGCATTTTTGCACCTGTTAGCATTTGCTGGAGATACGGATGTGGGCATGGCCCTTGTTGGGCATGACAGGTGTTATTGTAGCACATGCATGCGTATATGGTAGGGGTAGGTGTGGGACTGGAGGTGGCTTTCCTGGACAGTGGTGGGGTATGACAGCGGGGCAGGTGAGTGAGGGGATGTCTAGGCTGTGGAACTGTGGTTTGTGTTGGCAAACTGAAGCAGGGGAAGAACTTAGAAGTCTACCATATGTGTGGGAAGTTTGATTCTGGTACAAGTTCAACCTTAGGGTTAGAATGGGTCCCTGAGGGCGTCCTTGCGAGTAGAGAACCCTCCATGAGAAGGGAAGGAGCAAAAGTTGTCCAGGCTGAATAGGGCAGTCCTGGTAAGAAGGAGTGGCTGAGGAGACAGCTTGGTCAGTAAAGTTCATATCCTCTAAGCATGAGGCCAGAAGCAACTTTTAAAACACAGAAGCCAGGGGTGGAGGTAGGTGAGTTTGTAATCCTAATACAGGGGAAGCTTGGTGGCCAGCCAACATAGCCTATTTGGTGAACTCTTAGCCAGTGAGAGTCCTATCTTTGAAAAACCAAGGCAGACAGCACCTTAGGAACAACAGCTAAAGTTGACACTTTGGCCCCCACACATACACGTGCACACATGCACCTGCATCCACACACACATGTACACGCACACATGCACCTGCATCCACACACACATGCACACATGCACCTGCATCCACACATACATGCACCTGCATCCACACACACATGCACACGCACACATGCACCTGCATCCACACACACACATGCACACGCACACATGCACCTGCATCCACACACATATGCACCTGCATCCACACACACATGTACAAAGAAAGAGATTCAGGGATGTCATGGAAGTCAGAAGAAGAGCTCCAAGGAGCCAGGGAGCAGCGGCCCCAATCCAAGGACAGGGATGGATCTGGGATTCGTATAAGCAGGCCTAGGGAAGTGGGGGTTCCACACCCAGAGAGGAATGGGAGCAGGCACCCTAGAGAAAGACTGAGCCCAGGAGGCAGCAGGGGTATTATAACTGCCCTGAAAGGAGGAGGAGAAGCACACAGATCTGTGAGGTCAAGGGGTGGGAGTGGTGTCGCCTTGTGTCTGAGCTGAGGTTGCTAAGATGGAGACAATGGACACTCGGAGAGAGGCCTGAATCACATACTGAGTGCTGTGCCTTGGGGAAGGAGCAACAGATGGGCTCTGAGAAGTGTGAGGTCAAGGACAGGACACACAGTGAGAAGTGTGAGGTCAAGGACAGGACACACAGTGAGAAGTGCGAGGTCAAGGACAGGACACACAGTGACACAGGTTTATCCCAGAAGGAAACGGAGGCACAGGAGCTTGCCAGGGGCAGAGCTTGAGCTGAGAGCAGATGAGCTCCCAGAGAAGGCAGCAGATGCCCTGTTATTCCTCAGTGTGTCTTCTTCCCAACCCCATGCTGTTCAGGGATGGTCAGGAACTCATGGATGATGCAGGGTGTGAGGCTTCTTCTAGTCACCATGCCAGACCAATAAGATGAGGAGGAAGCCGGGCGATGGTGGCGCACGCCTTTAATCCCAGCACTTGGGAGGCAGAGGCAGGTGGATCCCTGTGAGTTCGAGACCAGCCTGGTCTACAAGAGCTAGTTCCAGGACAGGCTCCAAAGCCACAGAGAAATCCTGTCTCGAAAAACCAAAAAAAAAAAAAAAAAAAAAAAAAAAAAGATGAGGAGGAAGAGAGCTCAAGGTCTCCAACTGCCTCAACTGGCTTCCTCAGCCCCTATCTAGAGCCAAAACCAAGTCCCACATGAAGAGGAGAATGAGCAGGGCCTTGTAGCCCTTCCAAAATATGATGCTTAATCTTGTCAATGTGGTTGATTTTAGAATCACCATGGAAACAAATCTCTAGGCGTATCTGGAGTTATCTAAAGTGGACTGAGGGAGAAGGCTCTGAATGTAGCCTTTCCATGGATGAGTTTCCAGACTGAACTAAAAGGAGAAAACGAGGGGCCAGGAAGACGGCACAAGTGGGCAAAAGGCACCTGACAAACTGAGTTCTGTCCCCAGGGTCCACAGGGCAGAAGAACGAACTCCCACAGGTTGTCTTGACCTCCACAAGGGAGCCATGGAGCCATGGCATGTGCACACCCAGGCACGTGCACATACTGGGAGCCACGGCATGTGCGCACCCAGACACACGCACATACTGGGAGCCACGGCATGTGCGCACCCAGACACACGCACATACTGGGAGCCATGGCATGTGCGCACCCAGACACACGCAATACCGGGAGTCACGGCATGTGCGCACGCAGACACACGCACATACTGGGAGTCACGGCATGTGCACACGCAGACACATGCACATACTGTAAGGCTAACCTTGGCTATCAACTTGGCCCCAGAATCAACTAAAACCTAACTCTCTGGACTCTACAGTGAAGAATTTTCTTGACTAGATCATTTGAGTAGGAAGGCTCACCCTTAATCTGGATTTATTTTTAAAGGTCTGAAGACCCACCCTAAACCTGGGTCACACCTTCCAGTGTCAGAATACATATAAAGAAAAGCAAGAAGGAACCTTGTTTTTTGCCTGTTTGCCCTCCCTGTGGATGGCAAGTTCATCAGTCCTGCTGCTGAGTTGTTCCTTTCGGGCATTAGGACCTGCTTCTTCAGGACTCCAACACAGCCTGAAGGCCAGCTGAGACGTTCAGCCTCGTGGACTAAATAACTACCCAAGTCAGGAGACAGCCATAGCGGAACCAGCTGAACAACAGTCTATAAGGCACTCCAATAAAAACCCTTTTAATACAGATTTATTATGTCCTGTTGTTCCAGGAACTCTAACTAATAAACATACATGCAAATGAATAAATGCAGTAACTTTTTATAATTAATAATAATTATGATAGTAAAGTGGCTGAGTATAAGCTGTCATCTCTTTCCTGAATGTAGATCAAATGCGACCAGCAGCCACCTGCTGCTGCTGCTGCTGCTGCTGCTGCTGCTGCCGCCGTGTCTGTCCTGCCATGAGGGGCTGTATTCCCTCCCCTGACTCCAGGCTATGACTGGTTTCTGTGAGGAGTCAGAAAAGGGGTAGGCAGTGAGGATAGAGGTAGGAGGAAGGATAGAACATCCCTACTTGGGAAGGAGACAATCTCATAACATCTGGAAAGTAACTAACCAACACCCATTAACCCGGGCCGTCTATCAAACCAAAGCGATTCACTGGGTAACACCATGTGTTTTTCTAATTGCTTCAGTCAACAATGCCATCGTTTGATGGTATTTTCTGTTGGGGCCGAGGAAATGAAATGTGGGGAGAAGCTCAAAGGGAGAAATGGTCTAGGACCAGCTCAGAGACCACTTGGCTCTGGAAGCCCCGCCCTTCCTGACAGTGTGGTTTTTTTGCTTGAATAAATATCCATTTTTACTCCTTCTGAGTCTTTATTTCCTTTGTTTGTGGGCATTCGGTTCTTTGTTCCCTCCGGGAAGAACCCAGACACCGTGGCAGCCGGCACATGGTACCGACAGTCCCTTCCCATTTCCCTCTCAAGACATCAGAGAGTAAAACCAAGCCACGGTGGAGTAACCGAAATCCGTATTGCTGGGGCCTAGTCAGTCATATATATCCCGAATAAACCTTGTCTTTTATTCCTTTGAGATATATGGCAATTCTTTATTTGTTTCTTTGTACAACAGTGATCTACACAGTGAGTTCCTAAGTGAACTAAGGCTACATAGTTAGACCCTGTCCCCCACCCCAGAAAAAAAAAAAAGTGGTGGCATACTTTTAAAAAGTACCAGTCACACCCTTCCAAGTGCCTAGCTGACATTCAGTCCTGTTCCAGCTGTTTAAACTGATAACTGACTTGGGAAATAAAATCGGAGGATTTTCAAAGTGAATATGATCCTCTAGTGGTTTAATGATGCAATTTGCTTCCCTTCAGTTTCTCCTGGTTTTGGGGGAAAACGTGGGGTGCTTTGCTGGGGTCCCATTTCATCTTCTCTAGAAGGACATAAGACACCTCATGCTAAAGGACTGATTGGTTTTATAACAGAAAATGTCCCTAAAACTCTTTATCGCACTTAAACGAATCCTGTTTTAGTTGCATTCTTTATAGAAGGCCCTGCTCAGGTCTCAGTCCTAGGAATGGTTTTGTAGTCAAATATTAACTGTTGAAAGCCAAAGGGTAGGTTTGCGCATGACCTAGTGTTGTCTGGTAGTCTCCAAACTGACGCACTTGCTCCGAGAGGGCGTGGACTTGTGAGCCTCAGGAGGTAAACAAGAATGTCTCTTGTCTGGAAGAACAACAGCTTTGGAAGATTCTCCCAGTTCCCTCCCAGAGAAGAGAATTTCTGGACTGCCTGCAGGTTTCCCAGAGAGCTCTCAGGCTGCAGCTGGGGTGGACTTTGGGGTGATGCATCTGCCTTTGGGTCATCCCTACTCCACGTAAGGAACTTCATCACTTTTAGCCCAATAAAAGCCATTGGTTCAGCAAGGCAGACATTGGTCTAACTGTTGCTTTGGTTTGCCATGAGCTCCCTCCTTTGGGTGCCCAGTCATTAGGTGTTGCATCTCCAAGGAAAATGTAAGACACAACAGTGCGTGTGTATGTTAATGCATTTCCTGATGATGTATGTGCACCTGTGTGCATTGCATACAGTAGTCATAGCCTAATCTGTAGTAGTCCTGCTCTCAATCACTCTCCCTCTTATTGTTTGAGGCAGGTCTCTCACTGACCCGGAACTCTCCAAGTAGGCTAGACTGGCAGGCCAGTGAATCCCAGGGATCCATCTGCCTCTGCCTCCACCTCCTTAGTTCTGAGATTACAAACTATGTGCCACTACAGTTTTGGGGGGATTTTGTTGTTTGTTTTTAAAGCAGAACAAAATGAGAGTTTTAGGATCAAACTCAGAACCTCATACTTGTAGATGGAGCATTGAACTGACTGAGCTGCCTCCCAGCCTAAGAAGGTTGATGGGGCCTGCAGGCTTATAAAGTAGACTCGGGGAAAATCGCTGTAAGGTGGCATATTCCTAAAGGGGAATGGATGCGGTTTCAGGTAGAATTTTTGTCAGTTCAGTTTCTATCTCTGAGATTCATGTTGGATGAAGCTTAATACAACTGGTAGATAGATGTTCACGCCAAGCAGAGCAGATACTTTTTCTTATTGTTTGAGTTAGCACACGAAATAAGTTTATACATATCATTGTACTTTGTACGGATTTGTTCCCTATCACTCTTTCTTGCTCCCTTTCCGTGTGTGTGTGTGTGTGTGTGTGTGTGTATACACATTCATGTGGAGGCCAGAGGACAAGCTCTGGAGCCATCCAACTTTTTTTTAGACCCAAGGATCTTGCTGTCTCTGCTTCCCTAGCCCTGGAATCACATAGTGCCTCGGTTTTTCATAAGTCCTGGGGATGAAACTCAAGCCCTCCTGCCCGCAAAGCATGAACTTCACTGACCTTGCCGTGTCCGCGATCCTCCTTGTATCTTTAAAGTCTCATTGTTCTCTAGTCTCAACTAGAGCTGGACCAAGGAGCTTCACAAGTTCCCAAAACTCTGAGGAGGAAAGTGCCATCTGTACCTCTGGCCTGGGAGGGATGCCAGTCAGCAAAAGCACTTGCAAATGGCCCTTCATATTCAGGAGAACCACATCTCCACATCTCAGACCATTTCAGGCTTGGCCACCCAATTGGAAGCCACTTTGGGGCTGGGGGTGTGGCTGAGTGGCAAAGCATTTGCCCAGCATACACAAGGCCGTGGGCTCCATCTCTAGCACAAAGGGATAAAACCAATGCCAGTTTCCCCCTGCAGGGCCACAGCCATTCTGAGACCATACCACCTACAAATCAAGATACATTTCGCTTCTTCTTTCCCATTGTGACAACCAACCCTGATAGGCAACGCTTCCTCAGAGCTTCCCCAACCTCATTCCCAAAATGGTCAGCAGCCCACCCTACCATCCCCCAAACCCGATGTGCCTCCAGAGAAGGCTCATTGTGCAACCAAGGTGAACTTGCACACTGGGCAGCCCTAGAAGGGCAGGAGGCCCAGGGTTGTCCCCTTCCCTACCTAGTCGCATGATCACAAAAGGTGGCAGGGAGACTCGGGGTTGGGGCAGAAGACACAGTTGATTAGTAGAACAACCCTCCCAAGTCTAGAACTCACACACCACAGCTTTGTCTCTTTACCTTGATAACTGAGATGATGTTCTGCCTCCCTGGGGCCCTCCTTCCCTGAGGGCTTCCAGAAGCTCCTCTGGGGGCTACCCAGCCTGTTTGAAAGACTGGGCGGTAACCAAGCGTCCCCACTACCGCAGCTCCCAGGCGCTCCACTCTCACCTCTGCTAGGCAGGAGACTTGGCCTGAGGTCCAAGCCTAGGAGGTGTGGCCGGAAGCACTTTGGGGTCGGCCAAGGACAAGCTAGGACAGAAAAAGTTTAGGAAGGAAAAGCCTGCCTCCCAAGAGATCCAGAATGACAGGAGAAAAGCAGTGAGAGCCGCCCTCTGATTTCAGAGGGGCTGGGAGGGACAGCTGTCAACGTGAATTCTTCTTGGGGTAAAAAGGTCATGAGCCTTTAGTAAGGCCAATGTCCACAGGGCAGATGACCAAGAAAACGGAGCTCATTGTGCCTAGGGAAATGAACATGTGCCCTCAACCTCATTTACCAAGGTTGGTAAATGGTTCTTTTTGTTTTGTTTTGTTTTGTTTTTTAACCAAGATATCTCCTGATAAATATTGCTCCCCTGAAAGGTGGAAAGTCTCTGGACCACTTATTTTATTGTACTTGTTTTCTTTGATAGTTTTCTGCTATGAAACTCTCACTGTGCTGGAAAATGTGCATGGCTAGGAAGAATAACAGTCACCTCCAGCGTCTCCACCCAGGCAGCTGCTGGCCACCTGCTTACGTGTGGACTCGGTGTTCGCTGGCTTGTGTTGTCTCCTGTTTTTGCTTTAAATGTTATATTTAAGTATATGAATCTTTTGCCTGCATGCATATATGTGCGCTATGAGTGTGCCTGGTGTCTTCTGATGCCAGAACAGGGCACCGGGTTCTCCATAATTAGAGTTACAGGGGGTTGTGAGACACCATGTGGGAGCTGGGAACTGAATTCAAGTTCTCCGCGAGAGCAGCAAATGCTCTTGATCACGGAGTCACCTCGGCAGCCCCTTTAGCTTTGTTTTTTGGAAGAGTCTCCTTTAGCCCAGGCTGGCCTTGAGTTCAAAGCACTTGGCTACTCACCACGCAGTCAAAGATGACCCTGACTTTCTCCTGCCTCCATGTCCCTAGTGTTGGGATTACAGCTGTGCACCACCAACTCTGTTATCCTTCGCTGGGGAGGGAACCCAGGCACTATTCACGGTGGGCAAGCACTCTACCAACAAAGCCACATCCCTGGCCCAAGTGGTAGTTAAGTGTTTGTAATATCATAGCCACTCCGTGGCAATTACAGATGTTTGTCCCCGATCCTACAGCCCCTTTCAGAAAGGCTGCCCAGTAAACCTTTGTCAAAAGCAAGTTGTTCTACTTATTTATTTATTTTTGGTTTTCCAAGACAGGGTTTCTCTGTGGCTTTGGAGCCTGTCCCGGAACTAGCTCTTGTAGACCAGGCTGGTCTCGAACTCACAGAGATCTGCCTGCCTCTGCCTCCCGAGTGCTGGGATTAAAGGCGTGCACCACCACCGCCCAGCTTTATTGTTTATGTGTTTGCATGTCTGAGTGCACGTGTAAGCACCATGAGCATGTGGCGCCTTTGGAGCTCAGAAGCGTCTAATCCCCTGGAAATAGAGCTGTAGGTGGAAACTGGCATTTGAGACAAGGTCTCACTCTAGCCCAGACTGACCTGAGATTCGCTGTATATTTCAGGTTGGCCACAATCTCTAGAAACCTCCTGCTACAGCCTGTCCAATGCTGAAATGACAGGAGGGAACCACCATGCCCAGCTGGACATTTTCTAGCTTCCCTAGCAACTCTAAAGCCCTGATCCCCGCGGCAACCGGTGGCAGGGATTTGTTTTGTCACTTGTGTGTGTGGTTAGTGATTGAAGGTTGTTTCTTCTAAAGGGGACAGCCTCTGAAGGCATGTTGTGTTCGTGTTAGCCCAGCTACATGGTTTACTCAAAGTCAGTTTAAGCTATTTATCAGTCAAAAATTATACGTAAGCCTCTTGTACATTCGGGCAGTTGTGTATGTGTGTGTGTACATGTGAGCATATGTGTGCACGTGGAGCCCAGAGGACGACCTCTGCTCTTGTTCCTCAGGAGCCACCTACCTTTATTTTTGTTTTCTTTTGAAGAGACTCTCACTGGCCTGTAGCTCACCAAGCACTGTAGGCTGGCTGGCCAGCAAACTCCGGGGACCCACCTACCTCTGTCTCATTGGTACTGGGTACCCACCTACCTCTGTCCCATTGGTACTGGGGACCCGCCTACCTCTGTCCCATTGGTACTGGGGACCCGCCTACCTCTGTCTCATTGGTACTGGGGACCCGCCTACCTCTGTCCCATTGGTACTGGGGACCCGCCTACCTCTGTCCCATTGGTACTGGGGACCCACCTACCTGTCTCATTGGTACTGGGGACCCGCCTACCTCTGTCCCATTGGTACTGGGGACCCGCCTACCTCTGTCTCATTGGTACTGGGGACCCGCCTACCTCTGTCCCATTGGTACTGGGGACCCACCTACCTCTGTCCCATTGGTACTGGGGACCCGCCTACCTCTGTCTCATTGGTACTGGGGTTACAAGTGCACAGCACATGCCCAACTTTTTTCTTTTCTCTCATGAGTTTTGGGGATCAAACTCATGTCTTCATGATCACAAGGCATGCATTCTACTGACCAAGACATCTCCCAAGCACCCAAAGTAGGGGGGTTTTGTTGTTGTTTTGTTTTGTGTGTGTGGTGTATGAGAATTTTTTAAAAATTGGTTTTTTTTTTACCCTGTACTACTGATCCACATATAGCTCAAATGCTGCTACTACTATTGTTTTGTTCTATTTTGTTGTTTCCTTTATACTCAATTGCAGCCAAATACCAGACTTCCTCATTTTGATCATTTCTCAGAATGCTGCCTGGCCATGCATGTGAGGTCTTCCAGCTCCCCAGGGATACATGTGATTTGTTTTAAAGTCTGGTTTCCTTAAAGATCTTTGGCATTGGAGTGGCTTATTGTTCAGGGAATGTTTGGTCAGAGACTGTGGATCTCTGCATATCATGGTTAATCTTGGCTGTCAACTTGACTAAATCTGGAATCAACTAAAAGGCAAGCTGCTGGGCACTCCTGTGAAGGATTTTTCTCGATCAGATTATTTGAGGCAGGGAAGCCTGCCGTAAATGTAGGTGGCGCCTTCTGCTGGCAGCCCAGATAATAGAACATGGAAGAAGGAATTTCTGGTTTTGCCTGCTTTCCCCCCACTCTCCTGATAAACTCACATACCCTGTTGTCAATAAATTTCTTCACTGATACTAGAACGAACTTCTCTGGGCTTCTGGTATAGACCAAAGACCAGCAGCTCTCAGGAAACCTCCAGGACTTCAGCACAAGTTTGGGACTGCTTGAGGACTCCTGGAGACCGACCAACATGCTGGATTCTTAGTCTCTTCTATTCAGCAATTGTTGGGCTGCCCAGCTCCACCATGACCGTGAATTTAACAATTCCCCATTTAAGGTGTAGCCATTCTTCTACCAGTTCTAGTCTTTTAAAAATCATTTTATTTCTTTTTATGTCATGCACATTGGTGTTTTGGCTGCGTGTCTGTCTGTGAGAGCATGTCAGATCCCCTGGAACTGTAGCTACAGACAGTTGTGAGCTGCCATGTGGGTGCTGGAAATTGCACCTGGATCCTCTGGAAGGGAAGTCAGTGCCCTTTAACCACTGAACCGTCTCTGACTAATACAGATTGTGGCACTAGAAGTTGGTCTTAAAGAAACAGAATTGTAAGGATGATTTGGTGATATCTGGAGCTAACTCTCCAATTCAATAAAACTTGAAGTTACTAACGACTCTCCTGACGGCAGAGGGCGCTGAAAGCACACTGTGTAAACTATGGAAAGAACTACGCAAGACAAACGCAGCGGACGCCCTCGCCCACCTCCTGTGAGGGGCGAAGAATGTGGTGACTCCGTATATAAAACTTTTGAAAGCAAAGAAAGCAATGACGCTGACTAGCTACTTCTAGCATCTCTGGATACAGTGAAAAGGGAAAAGACTAAGTTCAGGGGTAGAAATTAACTGGCCCCGTCTAGGGTTTCTAAGTGTACCCCGGAAAAGGGTCTTCCCAACTCCAGCAGCCACGGCACTCAAGCTGCACAAAATCAAACTGAAACCCTCACCGTGCAACTGGCCAACCTGGAGCATAGCTGAAGTTCAGCTGTGGAGGGCGCCAGCAGTGAAACTGGGGGCACTGGTTAAAAAGGAGTGGGGTCCTCTGACTTGTGCAGGGGTAGAAATTCTGGTAGGTTTGCTTCGGTTGAGGAAATAGTTTTGATGGAGAAGAAATGTGACTGCTTGCTGATTAATGGGCTTGTTGATGTAAAACCACAGCTGACATCCTAAAGGAACAAGAGATAGTTTATTCTGGAGCCATTTTGAGTGACCATGGCCTGAGAATACAGATTTGTGGCACACCAAATTCCATGTTCCAACATGGAAGCAGTTTCACAGGGCTTTGTTTGTTTTTGTTTTGTTTTATAGTTTTACAGAATAAAGAAAATCAGAAAAGAAAATCAATTTTAAAATATATTGGTGGGTACACCAGAGATATGGGCACACGAAGATGGGGACAGCTGTTTTATAGGGCAAAGATGTGACCTGATGAATTCTTAGATCTTGGGTTGATGCCAGCCAGTGTCCTGCTAAGTTAATAGCTTCTAAGAGGCTTTATTTTATTATCACAAGGTATTAGTTCAGACAGGGAGTGGGGCAAGAATGTCTATCCCAGAAGGTTAACACTAGCCCAAGATAAGGCAACTAGCCTCTGGACCCAGCAAATCCCAATCTCTCCACAGCACAGAAATCCAACTGGACCGTCAGCCTCTGCAGACACGTGCCATCCAGGAGGTTTTGTTGTTGTTTTCAGTTGTTCGTTTCCTCGCAGAAACAGCTTCCTTTCAGAAATGCTCTCATTCAAGGGCGGTAGGTAGCCAATGGGACTTGAAAAGAGCATGGCTGGAAAATTGGTGAGAAAGGCTTTTGGGGAAGAAGTTCTTAGACGGATCTCACCAAATTGACAAAGGATGTGAAGATACTTGTGTTCATGAAAAGGTGACTTCTACAGAGGAAGAGTTTAGTAGATAGGAGGACCCATTCTATGAACAGTCAGTTCCCTAGTTACTTTTCTGTTGCCATGACAAAACTCAACGACGACAGAACAACTTATAAAACAAAGAATTTTCTGGGTGGTGGTGGTGCACACCTTTAATCCCAGCACTCGGAGGGTAGAGGCAGGTGGATCTCTGAAGGAAGGATGGATTTAATTGGAGCTCACTTACCGTTCCAGAGGGTGAGTGTATGACCACCATGGTAGGAAGAAAGCAGCTGGTGCTGGAGCAGTAGCTCCAATCTTCTATCAGATCCACAAGCAGGATGCAAAGGGAGCTTTGAAACCCTCAGACACACCTCCTCCAACAAGGACACATCTCCTAATCCTTATCAAATCATTCCATCAACTGAAGACCAAGCTTTCAAACATAGGAGTAGGGCCAGTCTCAGACTGCCACTGCCTCTTTTTCAGTCATTCTTTCTTCTTGTCATTGCCCATGGTGGTAGACCTGGAGGCTATACATGCACCCAACATCATGGACTTCTACTCACAAGGCTGACCTGGATCTAGCTGCTGTTGAATGGCAGTGCCCTCTATATGGCATTGGGGACAGTTAGAGGGGTATAGGTAGACAGGGAAAGCAAGAATGGGCTCCATTGGGTGGCAACTTCTTTCTCCAGAAACCATCTCAAGAAGAGAGATAGCAGGAAGGCCCAGGGCAGATAGTAAACACATAAGTGAAATATTTTATGAAACTTAAAAAACCATTTTTGTGTGACTTGGAATAACATAATGCCTGTAAGATAGGACCTTGCCACCAGTCAGCTCTGGTAAAAAGCTATACCTTAGAATCAAGCTCTGATGTGTTATAGACTGGTCACAGGCAGCTCAGATGCAGCTCAGATGCAGCCAAGCCCAAGACAGGCCTTGATATACTAATGAACTAACCCCTGGGTAGCACTGATTATGTTGCTGAACCTGCCCTGAGCTGTGAACCCTGATAGGGCAAAACCAATGAAATGATACAAAAATTGGAACTTTGGCAATGGTCTTGAGGATCCCAATGCCACGCTCCCAAGACAACAGCTTCTCTAGACTCTGTGCTGATACCCATAAGCAAAAGGACTTGAAACTGGCCTCTGTGTGTGGTGGACCTGACTTCAGCGACCGTTGAATTGCACCATCGCTGGCCCCACACACGCCCATTTTTCAGTATTAGCGACTGGCCCACACTCTCAAGGCCTCCCTGGACCTCTACCAGTGCTATCCCTCCAGCCTGCCACAGCTGAAGGACTTCTCAGCGGATATGGGTTGGGTCTGCAAACTTCCAGTGTCCTCCACCAGAGATTGTCCAGTGGAACCCTGCAGCAGCACTTTCTGCCCAAACTGTCCCTGTTTGGTGTGATGTCTGTTTAACTTTTATATTAGGTATATAAACTATTATATATTTTATATACATTTCTATTTTAATTATATTTTATATATGACATTATAAGGAATGTTTGCGTGGATAAGCTGAGCATATTCAAAAGAAAGATCTCATGTGGATATCCAACTGCTGAGTGCCTCATAGCCCACAGACCATGCTCTCTGCAGCAGGGGTCTTGACAGGTTCAAAATACAAAAGGGGAGGACACAGTGCCCTATAAAACACCCACTCCAAAGTCCTGTTAGCAAGCTCCCAGCTCTGGAACCCTCCCATCCCAAAGGGAGCTTCAGTAAAATCAGAGCTTTCACTTTCTGTGTCTCAGTAGTCTGTCTTTCCTAGACATTCAAGTCTTTGCCCACATAACAGTCAGTGGTCCCCTAGGTGAGCACCAGCACTTAGGAGGAGGACCATTCCCCAGGGTGACCAGTCAGGACCTAATGGTAAGCTGACCACCATGCTTATAGCATTCCACACAGTGCTGCTTCTGATCAAGGTGCACGAAGACCAAAGAAATCCAACGGCGGGCCCACACTCATGGAATCCACTGGTTTTACCATGTTCCCTGCTATCCTGAAGAAATCTAGTTTAATAGTGGATTGACCTTTAAGAAACACATACGGCAGCAATTATGTGGCATTAGCCTAGATGGCGGGAACAGGGCTCCCCAAAAGGCTGTATACATTTAGAATCAGCATCCAACAGATGGTACTGAGGTTCATATAGATAAGCATGGGCCCAAGAACCAAAGGAAATGAGAATGGCTCCGCTCTCAGCACACTTCTAGTGATCCACCAGCAAAATCTGTCCTTCCTGTCCACATGACTTTGTGCTCTGCATGCCAGAAGTTTTGGTTCCAGAAGGGGCAAGTGGTTCTGTCAGGAGGCATAACAAATCTTCCATTAAACTGGAAGCTAAGACTCATTGTCTTCCTGATGCCCTTGGATCAATGGGCTAAGGAGCAACAGGACAAATGACTGATCCAGACTTCCAGGAAGAACTAGGATGCCTCTCCACAATGGAGTAAGAAAGAGTATGTCTGGAATGCAAGAGATCCTTCAGGATGCCAACGAGAATAACCCAGTAACCTGTACCATGACTAATAAAAACCCAGATTAATAACCCACAGACAAATATTGGGGTTCAACCTGAAGGTCAGAAAAGCAAATCAGCCAGTCAATGGCTCTTATCTCTACCTCAGTCCAAAATGGTGATCCTGCTTCCAAGAATCCTCAGAATGAGACTGTGTCTGAGAAACTGCCTCCTGTCTTATATTCTTCTCTAGTGCTGGGACTAAAGGCGCACAACACTTGCCAGTTTCCACGGCAAACTAGTGTGGCTACTGGGATTAAATAAAGGTGTGTCACCACTACCTGGTCTATAAGGTTGACCATGGCGGCTCTTTTACTCTCTGATCTTCAGGTAAGCTTTATTTATTAAAATAAATAAAAGGAAATATCACTACAGTAACCCAATTTAGACTGAATGTTAATGGAACAGAGCCCTCAGGAATGAAGGTGCTGGTCACCCCTCCATGGTTGGTCACCAACCACAATCTGTTGAGATGCCTGTTGAGGCAGGTGAGCCACAGAATGGCTAGGGGAACAAGGCAGGTAAGGCCACACAGGATCAGTTACAGTAATGTCTGTGTATGTCTTAGTTCGAGTTTCTATTGCTGTGATAAAAACAACACGACCAAAAGGGTTTATTTATCTTATAGTTTGTAATCCATCATCCAGGGAAGTCAGAGAAGGGACTCAAGGCAGGAACCTGGAGACAGGAGTTGACTCAGAGACCATGAGGAGTGATGCTCACTGGCTTGCTCCTCATAGCTTGTCTTCTTACACCACCCGTAACCACCTGCACAGGGGAGGTGCTGCCCTGCGTGAGTTGGGCCCACATACATCAATTATTGTTTAAGAAATGTCCCCACAGGCTTGCCCACTGCCAATTCCGTGGGGACATCATTTCAGTTGAGGTTCTCTCCTAAGATTTTAGTTTGTGTGTCAGTTTACAAAACACTAGCCGGCACAGTCCTATTTGGAATACATGTTTGTGAAGATATACACACACACATTAGGCAGATATTTGTGTTTCCTTTCCTCTATTTGCTTTGTAATATAACACTGATAGAAATAATATCAGTGGTTAAGTGCTGCAAATCATTATCAATCTTAAGTTTTGGACATTAAAAGACTAAGCATTCTTCAAGGGACTTTAACTACCTGTTTGGAAGAAATAATATGTTTGAGGCTGTATATGAGATCACTGCATCATGATAGGCAGAATTATGACCATATTATATATTGCCTTTGTAAATAAAGCATGACATAAGAAATGACCAGGTGTCAAGCTGAACCTGAAACTTACCAACTGAACCTGAATTAACTAAAAGGCAAACAGCTGTGGGTCACTCTTGTGAAGGGTTTTCTTGATCAGATTCGAGGCAGAGAGGCTCACCATACATGTGGGTGGCGCCCCCTGGTGGAAGTAAACTGGTTTCACCTGCTCACCTGCACCCTTCTGGACAAGGTGGTCTCTGATGCTCTGCTGACTCCTTCACTAATACCAGAACCAGCATCCTCAGGTTGACACATTCAGCCTCTGGACTCAGTGACTGCCCAGTTCTCGGCCTGACCCTCTAATATGAAGCAGGTATTGTTGACTACCTAGACTATATCGTATAATCCAATCCAGTAAATCCCTTCTTACCACACATTCATTCTGTCCATTCTGCTCCCGAGGCCCCTGATGCACTAAGAACTGTTTCCAGCCTGTGACTGTTCCTGCGCTTTTAGGCACAGATTTCTGTCTCCCAGGAGGGTTCTTCCTAGACTTTCCTAGACCTGTTACATTTCTGAGTGCTTTGTCATTTTCTTGTTGCTATCATGGAGCCACCAAGTTCTCTCTGTGTGTGTGTGTGTGTTCACATATTCATGTGGGTACGTGTGTGTGTGAGGGAAGGGTCAAGGAACAGGCTCAGATAATTGCCCCTCAGACACTGCTCACCAATTTTTCCCTTTCTTGTTTTCCTGTTCGTTTGTTCTGAGACATGTTTCCACTGCCCTGGCACTTGCCTAGCTGTCTAAGACAGCTGGCTAGCAGACCGCAGGAGCTTACCTGCCTGCCTGCTCAGCACTGGTGTGAAAACATGCCACCACACCTGGCTCACTGTACATGGGTGTGGGGGATCGAACTCAGGTCCTCATGCTTGCAAAGCAAACATTTTACCAATTGAATCATTTTCTCGGCTACCTTTAATCTCTTACAAAAAAAAAAAAAAACTGAAAAAATTTTTTATTCTCACTAATATTTTTAGGAATGAACTTTTCACCCCTTTTCCAAACAAAATAAGTCTCCTCAGACACAAGTAAGAGTTCTTCATCCATACAGGCTGACCCTTCTCTAGGAAGGATCATTGTGTCACTGAACAGAACAGGATTTAATTGGGAACTGTATTAGTCAGGGTTCTCTAAAGAATCTCAATCTCTGTCTCTCTCTCACACGCATATGCATGCGCGCGCGCGCGCACACACACACACACACACTAAAGAATCTCAATCTCTGTCTCTCTCACGCATACACACACACACACACACACACACTTTATTAGAGTACTTTACAGGCTGTGGTCTGGCTAATCCAACAACGCTGTCTCCTGACTGAAAGACCAAGAATGCAGTAGTTGTTCAGTCCACAAGACTGGATGTCTCAGCTGGTCTTCAGGGAACACTGAAATCCTAAAGAGTATGTCCTAACTCCAGCAAGGGAATGTCAGAACAGGAGAGATGAACTAACCAGCAGCGTGAGGGAAAGAAGGCAAAAAGCAAAAGCTTTCTTGTTCCATGTCCTTTCAAGTGGCATGTCACCAGAAGGTGTGGTCCAGAGTTAGGGTGGCTCTTCCCATCCCAAATGTCCAGTCAACACAATCCCTCACAGGTGTTCCCAGCTGCTTTAGTTGGCTCCAGATATGTCAGGCTGACAATCAAGATTACCATCACAGATGATTCTTTGAAGGATTAATTAACACAATTCACAACCTTTAGCCAAATAAATCAAATGAAAGACAGGATCCAAACTAATAAAATTAGAGGCATTGCAACAAACACTAAGAAAATGCAAGAAATAATAAAGATTTCATTTTAAAAAAATCTGCATTCTACCAATGTCAAAGTCTAAAAGGAAAGGGTTAATTTCTAGATATATATTATCCACCAAAGCTAAGATGAGATAACGTACATAAACCATGGCATTCAATGGGCTAGAACGAGTGACTGAAAATCTCCCCACAAGGGACTGGAGAGATGGCTCAACAGTAAGGAGACGGGTTGTACTTGCAGAGGTCTCAGTTTGATTCCCAGCACCCACATGATGACTCACAACCATTTGTAACTCCAGTTCCAGAAATCCAATGCCATTTTCTGGCCTCCATGGGCACTACATGCATGTGGTACACAGACAGACATGCAGGCAAAACACCCATACAAATAAAATAAAATAAAAATCCCTTTATAAAAATCTTCCTGGAGAGCTGGCCTCAAGGGCATGACAGCAGGAGCAGCCTCTCACCTCTCCTGGGCAGCACAGCAGAGCTGGTCCTGGTGGCGTGGGTGAGGGAGACCTAACCCCAATGGCATAAGCTCAGGAGAGCTGACCACACCACTCCCCTGGGCAAAGCAGGAGAGCTGGCCCTGGTTGTGTAGCTGCAGGAGAAGGGGTGGATTGACCAGCTCAGCTACCACCTAGGCCCAGATCCAGGACTTTGAGTTGGCCCACCCCAACATCTACCCCATCTACGACCTGCTGGAGCAGGTAGAGAGTCCAGTCCTGCAGAACCAAAGCTGCAGCATCTCCGTAACCCGGGGCAACAACAGGATGTCCTAGAGGAGTTCTGGTGAGGACCCAGTATTGATAGTGGAGAAGAAGCCAGAGGCCTCCAACCACACCGATGACTCACTGCAATGAACATATGTTAGGGGGTACTGTGTTACACTGCAGATTCTACAGTGAGATCTGTGTTTGTTTGCTTTCTTTTGGGAGGAGAGGTTGCAGGGCAGATAAGGAGGAACAGAGAGATGAGTGGGATTGGGGTGCACGATATGAAATTCACAAAGAATCAATAAAAAGTTAAAAACAAAACAAAACAAAATCCCAACTGAAACAGTCTAGGGCCAGATGAACTGAATGCAGAATTCTACCACACTTTCAAGGAATTAATACCAATACTTCTCAAATTATGTGTAAAGTACAAACGGAAGAAACACTTCCAAATTCCTTTTACAAAGTTACTATAGTCTGATACCAAAACCAGACAAAGGCCCAACAACAGCAACAAAGGAAAGAAAATTATAGGCCAATATTTCTGTTGAACATGGATGCAAAAATCCTCAATAAAATACTTGCAGACTGAGTTTAACAAAAATCAAAAAGATCACCATGATCAAATCAGTTTCATCCCAGAGATGCTAGGATGGTTTAACATATGTAAGTCAATAAATCCACCACATAAACACACTAAAAGATAGAAAAATAATCCACCATGTAGTCACACTAAAAGAAAGCATGTAATCATCTTATTAGATGCAGAAAAGGCCTTTAACAAAAATCTAACATACCTTCATAATGAAAGTTCTAGAGAATCTGTGACATTTCTCTACATAATAAAGGCAACACACAGATTTCCTCAGCCAACATCTGGCTAAACACAGAAAAACTCAAAGCATTTCCACTAAAATCAGGAACAAGACAAGACTGTATATAAAATCTTTAGCTGGAGCAATAAGACAAGTGAAGGAGACGATAGAGAAGGAAAAGTATCTTTATTTGCATATATGACTCTAGATATAAAAGGCTGTAAAGACTCCACAAGAAATATGGTTGACAAACACATTCATCAAAGTAGCAGAATACACAATACACAAAAATTAGTAGCATTCCTATATACTAATGACAAACTACCAAGTACGAAATTTGGAAAATAATTCCACTTAACCTCCGTGTGTGTGTGTGTGTGTGTGTGTGTGTGTGAGAGAGAGAGAGAGAGAGAGAGAGAGAGAGAGAGAGAGAGAGAGAGAGAGAGATTTAACCAAGGAAATGAAAGGCTAGTATGATAGGCCAAAGTGGATGGGAGATGTCACCCAGCACAGAGAACTACAAACAGCTAAGGAATGTTGAGTGGGAGAAATAGAATTCCCTGGGGGTAAAGCATACTAACTGGTTATCCAACATCAGATAACCAGTTCTGAAAACATACAAGTAACGTTATATCTGGAAATGTGTACATATGCATGTACATGCATGTAATAACAATTATGAAAGAGAAAGAGTCCACAAATTTGAAAGAGGGTAAGGATGTTTGGGAGGGTTTGAAGGGAGGGAAAAGATGGGAGACACAATATAATTATATTCTCAAAATATAAAAGAAGTAATTCAAAAACAAAAAGACAAAAACAAACGGAAACCAGGAGTGGGCCGGGAGTCAGTCCTTTACAAACTCTACTTTCAAAGGGGATAACCTAAGCTCTGTAGGTGTAAATTTTTAAGTTAAATTTTTATTTTTTTATATATGGGTGATCTGCCTGCATGTTTGCACGTGTACCACATACCTGCAGCCTCAGCGGAGGCTAGAAGAGGGCATCAGATCCCCTGGAACTGAAATTACCGGTGGTTGTTAGATGCCATGTGGGTGCTGGGATCCGAACCTGGGTTCTCTGCAAGAGCGGCAAGAACCGCTAGCCATCTCTCCAGCTCCTTCATTAGAACTGAGGTAACCGTAGAAATGTAGACAACTGCAAAGAAAGAAAGAAAAGAAAAGAAAAGAAGGAAGGAAGGAAGGAAGGAAGGAAGGAAGGAAGGAAGGAAGGAAGGAAGGAAGGAAGGAAGGAAGGAAGGAAGGAAGAGAGGGGAGGGGCAGGGAGGGTGAGAGAAATTCTGTGTACCCCTTCCCCAGATTCCTCCATTTAGCAAAATGTTAACAATGTTAGTCACCTGACAGTCAATATTCATTATGCCAGCAGAGTCTCCCTAAGTGCATCCCTTTACTACCACAGCCACTCTCGACTATTTTTTTAACCCTGACGGGATTTATTCCATGACTACAACGTAAGATCAGGAGCACAGCTGTGCCGCCTACTCCGGGACTTCCGCAAAGCCTTGGACAACACCCTTCCGCCGTGGCCGACCAACCGCAGTCTGGGGAATCTAGCTACTTCCGCTTGCGGGCGCCAGAACCCGGAAGTGTCAGCCCCGTTTCCACCGGCACCCGGTCCGAAATGGCGGATCTCCACCGCCAACTGCAGGACTACCTGATGCAGGGTAAAGCGAACAGGCCGGCAGCCGCCGAGCCGCTGCTCGCCGCGAGGACGGCCGAAGAGCCTGAGGCCGGGGACGGAGCCGCCGCGGCGTGGCTAGGCCGCACGGCTCTGCGATGGCCGTGGCCGCGGAGCTCCGCCGAGCCGCCGCCCGCGGGCTCGCAGTGCATGCCAAAAGTGACGCGCGGGCAGCGCCTGGCGGCGGGCGGCCTGGGCCTGCTGCTGGCCGCGCTCTGCTTCGGCCTGGCGGCGCTGTATGCGCCGGTGCTGCTGCTGCGCGCGCGAAAGTTCGCGCTGCTCTGGTCGCTGGGCTCGGTGCTGGCGCTGGCGAGCGCGGCGCTGCTGCGGGGCGGCCCGTCCTGCGGGCGCCTGCTGCGGGGCGAGGAGACGCCGTCGCGAACCGCGCTGGCCTACGCCGCCGCCTTGGGCGCCACGCTCTACTCCGCGCTGGTCCTGCGCAGTACGGTGCTGACGGCGCTCGGCGCGTGCGCGCAGGTCGCCGCACTGCTCTACGCGCTGCTGGGGCTCCTGCCCTGGGGCGGCGTGACGGCGCTGCGCCTAGCCCTTGGCCGCCTGAATCGTGGGGCGAGCCTCACCAACGTTCTCCCGGTGTGACCGTCCGTCTTAGGAAGCGGGACCAGCCAGGCATCGCCACAATCCACGGCACCCACTGGACTGTGCTCCGGAGTCCGTGCGCCTGGAGCAGTTGCCACCGACTGACGGGCTGGCGATCTCAGAAGACCCTTCGGCTTCAGCGTTCTGAGGTTCTGGGTGGGCAGCATGGGCCCCGAAAGACACAGTTCACTATCCATGAACTGCTTTCGAACTGGCTTTATTTACATGGACGCCAGTTAAGGGGACGGCTGACTTGGCTGCTTTCGTGGCTTTGGAAGAACTGCCCCTTCCTTCTGTCATTTAAAAAGAATGCAGTGGTGGTATATGCAGTTGAGCATAGAGGTTCGGTTTTTGTCGCCATTTTTTGAAGCCTCCGTATTCCTATTCACTGTAAATCAACCCAGATTATCGGATTAAACACTAAATTTAGCCACTGGATTTAAAATAGTGATTAGTTGATACATTATACCTCAGTTTTTTTCTTCAGTTAAGAGTAAATACGGTGCTTTTTAATATTTAAGGAAAATTAATCGTAAAAGCAATACACCAAAGAGCAATTTTCTGAATCAAGAAGCCAGATATCCAGGATGATGCGTGGTTAAGTTTGCAAGTTTCCGCAGAACTGGGTTTAAGGGTCCTGAGAGACAAGGAAAAGCTTACATCTGCAATTGTTGTGTTTGATGTAAGTGGGAGGTTTTGCCAGTCGTTGACTATTGCTAACATTATTGCTGCTTTTTCAAGTACTATACAGTTTGATACTGATGCAATGTAAAGTGCTGTTCATTCAGAATTGTTTTTGTTGTGCTGCAAACAGCATTTAAATCTATCATCATTTATTGCCAAAAACTGGATTCAGTACTGAGTCTTGATACACTAAAAAGTCAAGTGTATTTAGAAGTTCATTTTACCAGTGGTTCTCACATCAAAAGAAGCCACATTTCGTCAGTTCATTAATATTACTGGGGATGGATCCAGACATTAATATATATGCCCAGATGCTTTCATGTTTGGCTAAATTGAGAACCACATCTGCGCACTGGCTGGTACAATGTGAAAGTAATTGTTTTCCAGGCTGCCCCCATGTTGCCCTAACAGGAAAGGCATAGCAGGTCAGGTAGTAGCAAAGTGATTCCATCATGGCTCATATCCCATTCACTCTAGTGCTCCCCAGACAGACAAGGAGCACTCTCTTAAGAAAGGAAATGCTGTTTTCAGTAGTGATGTACAGTTTTTATGTTACTATATTCAAAGTATTAAAATCGTCTCAAAAATTCATTACTTGAAATAAGTTTTATAAAGCTCAAAGCACAACATCTTATATTTTGACAGGAGTATTTAAAATGCTGTATGTAAATGTTTATAATATAAGGGGCTCTGTTTATAAATGAATACATCCTCACAATGTGACCTGGGTGTTTATGAATCCCTGTGTAGCGTCGTGGAACTTGACTGTGAGTTGTTTGATGGTATGCCGGGGAACACAGGTGAGGAGGAACACAGCTTCTGATAGTGTGGGTGCTGACACTTTTATTTATTTTTTTTTAAATATTTATTTATTATGCATACAATATTCTGTCTGTGTGTATGCCTGCAGGCCAGAAGAGGGCACCAGACCCCATTATAGATAGTTGTGAGCTACCATGTGGTTTCTGGGAATTGAACTCAGGACCTCTGGAAGAGCAGGCAGTGCTCTTAACCTCTGAGCCATCTCTCCAGCCCCGACACTTTTATTTTTGAAGTACAAAGAAAATTGTTTGTTTGAAATCTTCAGGTTCTGACACCCAAATAATCATTTCTTCACTCCATACCCAGAGAGAGCCAGGGAAGATTTCTGTATACTTGTCCAACTATGGCATCTCTTTTCAACTTGCCAAGTAAACTGTCTTTGTGTGCCCAAAAGCTGCTAATGTAATGAGATATTAGCAGCTCCAGGCCTGACCTTTTTTAATAAAAACTTTCTTAGAAAAACCAGTGAAGAGACAGCTCAGTGGTTAAGAGTACCAGCTGCTCTACAGGAGAACATGGGTTCAATTCCCAGGACCCACTTGGTGCTAACTCCAGTTCCAGGGCTCTGATACTCTCTTCCAGCCTCCAAAGACTCCAGCCACACAACTGATGCACAGATATAACTGCAGGTTAAAAAAAAAAAAAAAAAAAAAAAAAGTTACGAGAAACAGGCTTTTTAAAAAATAAGTTAAAAAGAAAAAAAGCCAACATAGAAAAGGTTATCTCAAATTTTGACTTTCAGTCTGAGTTCCCTCCTTTTTCTGGAAGGTAGGTAGGTGTGTGTGTGTGGCTAGAGTTAGAGGTAGTTGTGAGATGCCTGACGGTAGGTTCTGGGATCTTAATTCCAGTCCCTGTATGTACACTTAAATGCTGAGCCATCTCTCCAGGTCCTAACTTAGTTGTTGTTTTGTTTTTCTTTGGGGGAGGGTGGTTTTTCCAGATACGGTTTCTATGTGGCCCTGAATCCTAGAACTTTCTCTGTAGATGAAGCTGACCTGGAGCTCAGAGACTGCCCTACCTTTGCCTCCACACTTAGTTTTGTTTGTTTGTTTGTTTATGGAGGGATTGTTTTGAGACAGAGTTTTTCACTGTGTGGCCCTGACTGTCCTGGAACTCTCCACAGACCAAGATATCTGTCATGGCAAAGAACTTTCTGGCACACTTGGTCTTCTACCCCAAACCCTGAAGCCGCCATAAAGCAAATGTGGAAAAGAAGACTGTTTCCAAAATATACTTTGTTCCACTTCCTTTGAAGTGTGTGCGATAACTCTAAGACACTTGTAGTTAGCGCCACTTTACACCAGCTTTCTTTCCCAACGAAGACAAGTCCACTCAAACCTAAACTGCTAGGAGGTGCATCCAAGAGCCTCTAGGTTCAGCTTTTTCTTCCAGTGTAATCTGAGGTTTTGAGCCTGCTTGAACTACGTTAGAGCAACTTTAAAGCATTCCTTTTCGCATAACAGAGACAGTGTGAAACAGGAAGGAAGGTAAGACTTATTGGAGAAGCAGAGTTGACATGGACTTCGTCTGCTGCCAGTAACAGCAGGAACTGCACCCAGCAGGTCAGATGCAGGAGAAACTCGAGTTCCTTAAGGCAAGCACTGCACAACCGGTTGTTTCTGTTAATTCTTGAGTAAATCACATTCTGTATTCATACAAAACAAGGTTTTTTTTTCCTCTGACAAACTGTACATATAGAAATAAATTTCCAATTGAACATGAACTCAACTTTGTGGAGGTGCTCCATTTCTTACGACATAAAAAAAAGGGGGGATTCCAGCTTTTATCTTCACAAACAACATGGCAGAGTTAGGGCAACAAGGGTGGACAAGACAAAACAGGGCCAACTACCCTAGGTAGTGGCAGCAGTCTCTTCATTGTGGAAACCTCATTGGGATCCTAGAACTCAGCTGCCCCAGAAGAAGAGCTCAGGGCTACAGTGGTAAAGGCTTCTTTTCTCTTCACTTGGTAAGTCCATAAGAACTTCTTAAATACTATCCAGAGAGGCCCAGGGCTACTCAGCCCCTACTTCTACCGTCCCCTCCCACCACCCCTTGAAGTGCCTCGCCTTGGAGGGCCAGAGTTCATGTTACTCCCTCTACCCCAGTTACTGCCACTCCGGCCCGCTCGAGAAGATGAACTGCTGCCTGGAGGGCCACCAAAAGGCTCATCTCTGTGGTATCCATCATGATGGTCTCCATCCAAAGAGCTGGAACGCCCGGATTTTGGAACTCTCTGGGAAGGTCCTGGGCCTGCTCGGCCTAAAACAAAACATGATTCAAGACATGACATTCCGTATCTTAGTGGTTACTTCTCGATAATTCCTGTACTGCTTTCACTCCCTGATGACAGTGTCTTTCAGAAGACTGGGTTCCTCTGTCCCTTCCTGACTTCATTTCCACCCTGGCCTCAGGATGATCTATGGAGGCCATCCACTGGGCAAAAGGCCGGAAGCCAGCCGAACACTAAGGATTCCCAGGAAACCTGCCTCAAGGTGGATCATGTTCTGCTCTCCTGGGCTACCAAAGTAATTTAAGGAAGGTTCCAAAAGCACACACTAATGTTAGAAGCAACTAAGATATATAGGCTGCTGCAGATGGTAGCAACAAGGGCTCCAGTCAGGGTCTGTGTACACGTCCCATGGCATGTGGCCCTTTGGCTCCCTTTCACCTGTTTAGTATTGGGAAATATTCTCAAAGAACAAAAATAAAATAGCATTCTGAGATCTACTGACTTGTTTTTGGTTTCAGGATTTGCAAACTGTTAGCTGTAAGTAAAACAATCTTAAAAAAAAAAAAACCTTTCTTCGGCCAGTGAGGTGGCTTGGCAGGTACAGGCACCTGGTACTAAACTATCCAAGTTCTGTGCCCAGGACAGGATAGGAGAGGATCAAGTCTGGCAAACTGTCCACATGTGCACATGGCACCCACATCAAACATACAAAGCAAATACAATTAAAAATGTGAGCAAAGCTACTTGGGGAGAGAAAGCTCTTGAGTGGTGTGCCCAGGACAGGCTGCTCGTGCTCCGGGGATGCCCCATCCATGTACATATGCACAGTGCTAACCCAACTCAGAGTTACACAGACAAAAAGAAGCAGCGCTAGGTTGGAAAGAGGCCATGAGGGGGTTGGGTCTGGGATGGGGAGACCTAAATATATTGTGTTTATCAAAAAAAAATACAATTTTTAATTTTTTTCTTGAGCTCAGTGGTACAGTGTTTTGCCTACCATGTGCCAACATCCTGTGTTTAATTCCCAGAAAATAGAACTTTTTCTCCTGAGATGGTGTGATTGGTTCATCATCTCCTGGAGCATGTTCTTCCAACACTACCAACTCCCAACTATTTTGTCTGAAATGTTTAAGTGGAAGTTAATCGAATGGAGATGAAGACAGTAGAGGAACTTACCAAGCAATAAGCTTGGCTCCCCCCCCCCCTTTTTTTCCTTTTTTGATTTTTTGAGACATGGTTTCTCTATGTTCTCTGTGTAATTTTGGAGCCTGTCCTGGAACTCGCTCTGTAGACTATGCTGGCCTCAAACTCACAGAGATCCACCTGCCTCTGCCTCCCAAGTGCTGGGATTAAAGGCGTGCAATACCACCGCCTAGCCAAGCTAGGCTTCTTATTATGCAAAGCATGGTAGCTCAACCTATGGTTGCCTGAGTGGAGTTGTCATCTAGTATGTAGCTATCATGCTAGCCACATGTCCTTGGCCAGGCATCCTGACTACCCATGAATAATCTAGGACCATAGTATACTGAACAGTACCGCATTTAACTAGAACAAGAGATGGACTGGATAGTCACAAGTCATTCTGGAAAGGCTACATAAAAGGCAAGTGAACAAGGTGGGGCATCCAGCAGCTTCCTTCCCAAAGCATGACACACAGGCCAGGGTCCAGCCCAACCCTAAAGCCAGATCTGTAGTCGCAGTCACTGGCTGCTACTCCTAGTTAAAGTGCCACTGATGCTCCTCCTGGGCCCAGGCCTAAAAGCAAGGTATAGAACCTGGAGGAGGATAACTCTACCTTCCCTGAGAAGATCACCTTGAGGGCTCCAAACAGCCACTGGTGGAGGATACAACAGCCAGGGGGACCAGCTAAGCAGAAACCCCCAACAAGGAACTTCTGGAAATTCTGGTGAGTCAAGTCTGCAGTTCCATCTAGCTGTGGCAGACAAACTACACTCACACTAAGTGTAACAGCCTATCCTCTGCCCATACCAGGCTCTGAGGTAGAGTGGAGGCTGCCTTGGGGACTCAGGTATCTGCAACAGAGCCCTCAGACTAGGATGGGACTGCAGACCTCTTACCTTTGCTTCCTCGGTCCTCCGAGGGGCCTCCTTGGGCCTCCAGCTCTCTGTGTTCAGAAGAGCCTGACCCATCATGCCAGGGGCGCTTCCGGGGTGGTAGGGAGGCCATGTCCATGCCTTGGAGAGAAGAGGAGCGTTCTCTGCTAGCTGGTGAATGGCCGTCATGAGGGGGATGGTCAGGGCGGGAAGCATCACGAAAATGTTCATGACCTGGTCCTGAAATGAGAACCAAAGGTCCGTGCTTTTAAGGATGTGACACTCTCACCTCAGTAAATCAGTGCGGCCCAAAGCAATGGGGAGCAATACCACTTAGAGCAACCTGAGAACAGGAACGTCTAAACAGACCAGGCTGAGTCATACCAGAGATGTGAAAAAGGACTCCTCCTGGAATAAGAGGAAGCAGGACTCAGGTTATCATTCCGATCTTTAAAATTATTGAGAAAGGGGCTAGAGAGCTGGCACAGTGGGAAAAGTGCTTGTTGTCCAATATGGGGACTAGAGCTCAGATACCAGCACCCACAGAAAATCAACATGTGCATAAAGTCCCAGGGCAAGGAGCTGACTAGCCAAATCAGCAGGCTCCTGACTTAAATGAGAAACCCTGTCTGTAGCACAAATTCTAATTGGTATTAATAATAAAATCCCAGAGTCAGATATAGGGGTTAATGCTGAAGATCAGAGAAGCAGAGTGCCAGCCACTAGAGAGTTCTTTTACCTCTACCAGTGCTCAGACCGAAGGAGGGCGACCCTGTCCTCAGACTGCATCTCCAGACTCCATCTATGTCCACCAAACTTCAGACTGCACTGAGCCCCTGTCTTCTCCCCCTTATATTCCTCTCTCTGCCCAGGCATATCACTCCTGTCTCCACCTCCCTAGTGGGATCCCAAGTGCCGGGATCACATTTGTGGGAGCTGTTTCTCTTTTGGACAGATTCAATCTTATGTGACCTCAGGTGGCCTTAAACTAATAGAGATCCCTCTGCCCCTGTCTCCCAAGTCCTGGAATTAACTATGTGTGCCACCACTCCCTGACCTCTAGTGGCTTAGCTCTGCACTCTGATCTTCAGGCAAGCTTTATTTGTTAAAGCATAAACAAAATATCACTATACCTGCCTCAAGAGCTAAGATGAACAGCTACCAAGGAAAGTTGGCATCTGGCTTCTATACACAAGCAAACACAAACATGCCCACCTACACACATGTACACCCAGACACGTGAACATACACAGACACACATACACTCACACACATATACACATGCATAGCTCACATATATACACATACAAAAAAAATTACTGAGGACTCCAAAAAGTCCACTAACAAAAATACATCTACTCAGCCAGACGTGGTAGTACACGCCTTTAGTCTCAGCACTGGGGAGGAAGAGGCAGGCGGAGCCAGCCTGGTCTACAGAGTGAGTTCCATGACAGCCAGGACTACATAGAGAATCTCTGTCTTAAAAAATAACAACAAAAATACTTAATTTTATGATATAAATTAAGAAAATCTTAATTCTTTTATCATTTATTTTCCAAATAGATGACGATTTAGTGGAAAGAATGGTATTATTTGTGTAAGTGCTGTCTGGAAGCCAGGCGGAAATATAAAGTATCTTCCTCAGGTCTCTAGTTCTTGATTTCTTTTTTTTTTTTAACTCCCAAAAGCAGGGTACTGTGTAGCCCTAAAGGGTCTATAACTGACTATGTAGTAGTTCTAGGCTGGCTTCAAACTCAGAGAGATTCACTTGCCTCTGTCTCCCAAGTGTGCCCACTGCCCCACTACATCTGGCCTAAAGCAGCAGTGGAGTTAGTTACAGGTGCTGCTGCCAAGAAAGACTGAAGACCCAAACTGGTCCTCATGCTTGCAGAGCACATAGATTACTGAGCCACCTCCCTAACCCGAGTATACTGTTCTATACTTAACAAAATCCCTTCACTATCTTACTTAAAAAAATAAATAAACAAAGCTAGATTTTCCCACCTGTTTCTGCATTAAACCTGTTGAGATAAAACACTGGAGCAGACAGACAGGAAGACAATTGGCCTCCATGAAGTCAAACTAAAAATACAGACAGAACCTGGAGATGGGCCCTACTCTGTGAACTAGCAAACCACAAGCATGTCTCCTTCCTTACCAGGCTCTCGGTTGCCATCCCAGGAGTCTGGCTTCCGTCCTCCTTCAAAGCGAGGGAACTCGTCAGGAGTGGGGAGTAGGCACTTCCTGGATCCCCCTACACAGAGGAGCAAACAGACTGTGCTCACAGGCCGCCCCGCTGTGCTCAGGCTGCTGGCCCTCAGATTCAGCAGTTCTCAGTGCTCACCTCGTGGGGTGGCCCGGCCTCGCCCTCGGAGATCTCGGCCTCGGGCTGCTTCATCAGCAGCATCAAAAACCTCTTCTGGACCAAAGTCATCAGGACCAGGAAAGTTGTCCCTTCCTCTTGGGGGAGCACGACCTTCATGTCTTGGTGGGGCTCCTCTTCTAAAGCTGAAAACAAAAACAGAGTGTCTAACCTTCCAGAATACGTTACTTTTTTTTTTTTGAGACAGGGTTTCTCTGTGTATCTCTGGCTGTCCTGGAACTCACTCTGCAGACCAGACTGGCCTCGAATTCATAGAGATCCACCTGCTTCTGCCTCCCTGAGTGCTGGGATTAAAGGTGTGCGCCACCACTGCCCGGCTGGAATACATTTAAGTATGGAGAGAACAGGAGACTTTAGTATACAATGTGAATGGAAAGAAAAACATGATATATTTTTTTTAAAGCTTCATCTTACAGTACTAACATTACAGTCCAAAGCAGACAGAAGGCAACAATTAGCAGGAGGTGGCCCGTGCTTATAGGAATATACCAAGTACTTTCGGTGTATTACATGAGAACTGATACTTTTTGCTGTTGTTCAGTTGTTTTTTTTTTATTATTATTATTTATTTTTACTACACCTGACTCAGCTATATCTTTTATGATAAACATCTTTTTTCCATACACAGATGGACAAAGGGTGCTGACTTGTTTGGGGACAAGTACTCTGTATTTGCCCCAGCACATACTCTCCACTCTGGTGGTCTCAATGAGAATGGTCCCCATAGGCTCACACTGAAATGTTTGGTTTCCAGTTACTGAGAGAAGGCGTTTCACTGCGAGTGGGCTTTCGGGTTTCAAATGCCAATGCCAGGTCCAATCTATCTGTCTTTGCCTGCTGCCTGTGGACCAGGATATGAGGCTCTCAGCCACTGCTCTGGAGCCATGCCTGTCTGCTGCCCGCCATGACGATCATGAACTAGCCCTCAGACATTGAGCAAGCCCCCACTTAAGTGCTTTCCTAAGAGTTGCCTTGGTCATGGTGTCTCTTCACAGGGGCCAGTTTGTGATTTTTCTTCCCTCTGGTTCCCTTTCAAGTACCTTCTTTGTCCCCAGGCAACATGACCAAAGCATCTTTGCTGTAAGCACAGCAAACTGGGGTCAGAGTAGAACTGCACAAGAGGCATGAGCGGCCAAGACAGCCTTGACAAGAATGCTGTCCCTGAAACACAGCGTTTCCCACCTGTGCCCAAGCATCCACTGTGCCAATGGCCCAGGGACAAATGGAGTCTTCTTTGCCTTTATTAGAAAACACCTACTGGTATAGACTGCTTGTACCCCCTAAATCCCTTTACTGAAGTTCTGATTCCTACATGCTGTGGCATATAGGGTGCACACCATGTATGATACACAGCTGTGCCATACTCTTGAAGGTAAGTAAGCGGGGTTTTATGATGAGATGAAGATAGTGCAAGGTGATGAGATTAGGAAGGAGAGTCGGAACAATGTGCAGCTACCCACCCCACACTAGGAGCTGGTGGTGCACGCCTTTAATCCCATTACTCGGGAGGCAGAGGCAGGAGGATCTCTGTGAGTTCGAGGCCAGTCTGGTCAACAGAGCAAGCTCCAGGACAGCCAGAACTACAACAGAGAAACCCCATCTTTAAATAAATAAATAAAAAGTAAGATAAATAAATAAATAAATAATGAAAGCAAAATCATCTTTTAATCAACTGATTCCTCTGAGTTTAACCACAACCACTCTAGGTCCTAAGGAAACAACAGAAAACTGTTGTGTTTGTAAGCAATATAAGTAATAAATAAGTACAGCAATGCATGATGGAACACATCAGTAATTTCTGTACTTGGGAGGTGGGGAAAAAAAGGAACATGAGTTCAAGGTTAACTTTGGCTAAACAGAAAGACTGAGACCAGCCTAGGCTACATGAGACCCAGCTTCGAAGCCAAAGCTGGAAAGACAGTGCAGTGAGTAAGACGACTTGCTGCCTTGTAGAGGACCCAGGCTTGTTTCCCGGCGTATACGGCAGCTCACAACCATTATAACCTCAGTTCTGGGGTATCCAACACCCTCTTCTGTCCCCCATAGGCACTGGGCATGCACACAATACACATGCATTCAAGAAACACATAAAATACGCAAATCTTTTTTTAAGTTTTTTGCAGGTGAAGATACTTGCTGCCAAGCCTGAGAACTAGTCCCAGGGCTCACATGGCACAGAAAAATGACTTCCGCAAGTAGCCCTCTCATCTCCACTTGCACACCATGGCAGAAGGCACACATACACAAAGATGAAACAATAGGGCTGAAGAGATGGCCCAGTGCTCAAGTGTGAATGCTCTTCCTGGCAACCTCAGTCAAATGCCAGCACCCACATCAAGCAGCCCCCAAGACCCTGTAACTCCAGCTCCATGGGATCCAGCACCCTCTCTAGCTTCCAGTACCTGTGCTCACAAGCACACACCCAGAATAAAGAAATGTAATAGCCTTTTTTTTTTTTTTTTAAAGTTTTGAAGTTAGGCGCAGCACCACATGCCTGTAATCCCAGAATTATTAATTTAGGGCCAGCCTAGGCTACAAAGCAAGAACTTACCCTTTTTTTTTTCTTTAAGTATGTGGGTATGTGAAGCAGGCATGTGCACATCAGTGTGTGTGTGTGTGTGTGTGTAGGTCAAAGAATAATTTTCTATCTTACTCAGGCAATGTCTCTCTTGTTATTTCTGCCCTTCTACTCATTTCAGGTTAGCTGGTCCTCAAGCTTCCAGGAATGTCTCCTGTCTCTGCCTTCTATCTTGTCATAGGAATGCTGGGATTACAGATGTACACTTACCACATCTGACTTTTTACTTACATGAGCTCTGGGGATCTAAACTCAGGATGTAAAGGTTGTGTGTAAAGTGCTTTTACCTACTGAGCCACCTCTCGAGTGCTGTACTAAACACTTTATACAGACTTTTGCTCATTGTCATTATTTCCTAAAGAATACAGTAAAGCCAGGCATGGTGATGCACACTTTTAATCCCAGCAGTTGGAAGGCAAGGCTGGTGGATCTCTGTGAGTTTCAGGCCAGCCTGGACTACATTGTGAGACAGTCTCAAACACACAAAACAATACAGTGACTTTCAGGAGATGGCTCAGTCAGTAAAGTGACTGCCACACAAACATGAGGATCTGAGTTCAGATGCCCAACACACGTGTAAAAAGCAGGGCACAGCAGGATGTGGCTACAACCTCGGCTCAGGGAGACTGACAAGAAGATCCCAGGAACTTACCAGTCAGCCAGCCTAGCTGAACTGCTAAGTTTGTAGACCATCTCAAAAAACAGAGGCAAGTGATTGACAAAGACATCTGATTCAACACCTCACACACACACACCACACAAACATGTACATATATAACACACACAGTAAATACATACATGCATATTGTATGAGGTACTGTATATGTTCTGTGTAAACCCTACAGCACTTTATACAAGGAACTAGCTAACTGCTCAAGGACTTTGATGTGGAAGGGTCTCTAAAACTGCAGTCATACACCAAGGGATGCCTATATGATTCAAAGGGAAGGACTGCCCTAGAAGTTCTGCAAGAGGGACAGAGCTGTTTAGGAGAAAGCTCTAACCAGAGTGAGCCACAGCTTTGTACAGAGTGTTGTTCCAGGTGGAGGAAACAGCAAGCACAGAAAGGAGCGATGGCATAAGAGTCTAAGCTGAAAATATGTCATGGGTGAACAAAAGGATAAATAAAGACAAAACAAAATGTGCACAAAACGCAGAGATTCAAGAAATCATGAACATTATGCAGATGTCAGTTCTTAAACACTAATCACAACTGTCGCTGGTTATGCTCACTATCATTTGAAATCATACCAATTTGTTTTCTTTCCTCTGCATTGCTTCTATTCTTTATATCCACAGGGCTGAGAATTCAAGCCCGACCTAAGTTTATTTTATTTTTTTGCTTTTTCGAGACAGGGTTTCTCTGTGGTTTTGGAGCCTGTCCTGGAACTAGCTCTTGTAGACCAGGCTGGTCTCGAACTCACAGAGATCCGCCTGCCTCTGCCTCCCAAGTGCTGGGATTAAAGGCGTGCGCCACCACCGCCCGGCCCCGACCTAAGTTTAATAGGAAAATGATGTTTATTTCAAACTGACTTTGTTAAGACCTTTGAGCAATTTCACAAAATCTTAGTCTATTTTATAAGCCCCTTATTTTCTTCTCTTCCCTTCCTTCCTTCTCTTAATTTGTGTGAATTGATGTTTTGCCTGCATGACGGCATTAGGTACCCCAGAACTGGAGTTACAGACAGCAGTGAGCTGCCATGTGGGTGCTGGGAATTAAACCAGGCCCTCTACAACAGCCAGTGTGCTCTTAACGACTGAACCACCTCTACAGCCCCACAAGCCCTTTATTTTCAATTATAGTATCTGGCTCAGGTCTCATTATCTAATTAGCCTGGACACCATAAGACAGATGGATCCAAGACACTCTGAGCATCACGAGTCTCCCATCTCTTTAACATAACTCACAAGTCAGCACACTCCTCTCAGGAGGCAAAGACAAGGACTAGGAATACAGGGGCAGCCTGCACTACAGCGTAAGACTGTATCAAAACAACTTAAAAGACAAAGGTCTCAGTGCAAAGATAATAGAAAACTACAAAACTAACTTTAAAGTCTAAATGCTGACAGAGAATGGAGTCACACGCCTTTAATCTAAGCACTCAGAAGGTAGACGGATCTCTGTGAATTCAAGGCCAGCCTTGTCTACATATTGAGTTCCAGGACAGGCTCCAAAGCTACACAGAGAAAAACCTGTCTCGAAAAACCTAAATAAATAAATAAAACAAAATAAGAAAGTCTAAATGCTAACCAAACAGAACACAGGGCTAAATCATCGTAGTGCTTTCCCCTAAGAAAGGAAAAACATCTTAGTAGTGAGGATAGGGGAAATGCAAAGAGTCCACGGAATAGACTTCCCTACCTTTCTTCTCTGCGCCCCCGAAAACGTGGGTCGTCAGGATCCCGGGAGAAGCGTTCATCTCCAGGTCTGCGGCCTTCCCATGCCCCTGGAGGGCCTCGAGCTGCACCCCGGCCATCCCCCTCACTAAATTCCCTGTGATCAGGTGGAAAGGGAGGTCCGGGGCCCCCTCGCCTCCACTTCTCTTCTTGTGGTAAGGGCCCTCCTCGCCCCTCAAATTCCCTTAACCGGTGGCCAAAGCGCTTGTCAGGGTGGAAGTCATCTGGTCTGCTGAAGTCGTCAGGGAAATCAGGGTGAGAGCCACGCCTGTCAGGAGGACCCCTGCAGTCCTGGCCACCCCGGAAAGGCCCCCTCTCCGGCCCGTGCTCAGGGCCACTGCTCTGCTCGTGCCGCCTCTCTGACATGGGGCCCAGGTGATGGTTGGGAGGGCCTCGAGAGTCACCTACAAGAAACAAAGCTGTGGGTTACTATGGCTTCCACGGCCAGCTCTACAAGACCTGCTAATTTTAGGATGTGCTTTGCCCTCCAATGCTTTCCCTCCAGGGTTCTAAATATACTTAGAAGAGAAACATCCCAAAGCATTATATAATGGGGAAACCGTGGGGTTTGGGGTACAACCCTCAGTTTTGTAACTTGACCTAGGGATACTTACTAATCTCTATGAAGTGTCCACTTCTCGGCCACATGTTAAAAACTTAAGTGAACTCTTGGCACGAGAATGGTCTTTCCTACCCCTGTCCCTGTCCTTCCTGTGACTTCAGCAGGGTCCCTGGTTTGATACTCAAGAGACACAACAGAGAAAAGTCAGGCTGTGCTAAAAGCTAGGAGGCAGTGGTATCAAGAATTCTCCTCAGCCAGCGTTAGAGACACACACCTTTAATCCTAGCACTTGGGAGGCAAAGGTCAACAGATTTCTTTGAGTTTGAAACCAGCCTAGTCTGCAGAGTAAGTTTCAGGCTAGCCAGGGATATACAGTGAGATCCTGTCTCCAACTTAAGAATTTTATACACACACACACACACACACACACACACACACTCACTCACTTCTGCTCATGTAAACACCACAAAGCCATCACAGGCACCAGGTCTACACTGCTGCCACCCACTAGCCACTGCTTTAGCCCTGGCCTGTTCAGCTTATGTCACACCACACTGCAGAAATCTTAACACATTCTTCCATAAGGCTCTTGGAACCACAGGCCCCTCTAACAACTGCTTGGGGACAAAAGAGCCCTGCTGGCCTTCAACTTTGGGGTTTGTATTTATACCTTATTTTGCTCTTTCTGGGAATGATGTGCCTCAAATACGCTTATCATTAGCAGTTTTTTCTGACAGGAATTTCACTCGCGACTTCCCAGCCCACGCCCTTAGGCTACAGTTTCTTGTTGATAAGAACAACTTTTCCTGTATCAGTCAACATCTCTGTTCCCTGCCTCCAACCCCCACCCTTTCATTCTTCATTCCCCCAGCTGTCTCAACCTCTCTCCACAAAGCATGGATTGGAACATGGAAAACTCAGCATAAAAATGTGATGTTAGGAAAAAGTCTCTGAACTTGAGCTCATCTGTCCCTTAATCAGGCGGTTTGCAAATATCCCAGATCCACTCCCCTATCAGATAAGCACTCAATACTCACTGTTCTTGAAGCTGTGCTGGCTAAGTTTTCTGCCAATTTGATACAAGTTAAAAGTCATTTTGAAAGAGGGAATCTCAATCGAGAAAGTGTTCCCACTAGATTGGCCCGTGGGTAAACCTGTGGTGTTTGACTGATGACTGATATGAGAGAACCCAGTTCACTGTGGGTGGTGTCATCCCTGACCTGGTGGTCCTTCACTGTGTGAGAAAGCAGGCTGAGCAAGCCACGGAGGGCAAACCATTGAGCAGCACTCCTCAATGGCCTCTCCATCAGCTCCTGCCCCTAGCTTCACGCCTTGAGTTCCTTCCCTAACGTCCCTGGTATGGACTTGTAAGCTTTAAAGTAAAAGAAACTCTTCCTTCCCCGAACTGCTTTTCATCATGATGTTTATCACAGCAACAGAAACCCAAACTAAGACAACTGCTTCTCCACCTTCAGGTTGTCTGAACTTCACACATGGTTGACAACTGACCAGAGGCTGTTAACACAGGCTCCACTTGGACTTCATTAACCTACAAAATACTCATCGTCTCTCTGTTTAAAAGTAGCCTGTCAACTTTCTTCCAAGGAAAGAAACCTACCACTACACACGGTGATGTGGTGGTGGCAACTACTCCGGGAGAGGATGGTAGGCCATGTGCGTGTCTCTCCCTGCTCCCTCGGGTCCCTAGGAGAAAGAGGGGGAGGGAAGGCAGCAGGGCAGGTGGGGAGAAGGAAGGAGAAAGGGAGAAGGGGAGAGAGAGGGGCGAGCAAGACGTGCAGGAACAAGTGGAGACAGATGCAGGTGTGGCAGAGAGGCACTTTCATTCACTAATGGAAGTACCTAGTGGCGAACAAATGCCCTTCCCAAGGCCCCCAAACCTCTAAGGAAATTTCATCTTCTTTCTCCCTGACAAATCCTTCTGTATCTTACTGCTACCACTTCTATGCAAAAGGAATGGAAATAAAAACTCTCCAAATCCCTGCCCTTTCCTACCTTTAATAGCTCATAGAAATTCAAAGTTGTTTGTTTTGTTTTTCGAGATAGGGTTTCTCTGGGTATCCTGGCTGCCCTGGAACTCGTTTTGTAGGTCAGGCTGGCCTCGAACTCACAGAGTTCCGCCTACCTCTGCCTCTCAAGTGCTGGGATTAAAGGTGTGCACCACCACTGCCCAGCCCAAAGCTGAGCTTTAAATGTCTAAACTCCCAGGGCTATAAATGCTGACAAGGACTTCTCTTAATCCAATAGGATGGGCAAAAACACTTAGCTCGTACCATATGGTATTTGGGTTTGGCCAGTTAGTAATAAAGGTCTGTAGCACTGTGAGGTACAGTTCCCACAGTGTCCCTGTGCTTGTGTATTGTCTTTCCTAGGGGTACTGAATGGGACCATTCCACTCCTACCTCACTTCTGTTCATAACCACCCGACGCACGTTCCTCCATGCTAACTCTCCTGCTAGCCCTTACCCTTTACTCCAATGCTGCTCACCTGGGAGCAAGGGCTCAATGCCAGATCAACCAGAGCCTCTGGTAACTTCCAAATAGCCATATGCCCCTAAATGCTGACAGTCCTCATATTCGCTTTTCATATTATCAGTACATTGCTTTCTTTTCTGGTTTCTTTCTTTTTTTATTGAGCTCTACATTTTTTCTCTGCTTCCCTCCTTTCCTCTCTCCTCCCCTTCAACCCTCTCCCATGGTCCCCATGCGCCCAATTTACTCAGGATATCTTGTCTTTTTCTACTTCCCATGTACATTAGATCCATGATTTCTTCTTTTCAAATGGTGCCTAACAATGTATGCAGTTAAAGAGTCCAATATGGTACAATGGGGCAAAGGGAGTGCTAACGATAACAGCATCAACAGCCTGCATACTCTACCCTATCAAGGAGCCTAAAGCAGAGGCAATTCAGCTCTCTGGAAGGCCAGACACATGGACCTGCATCCCACAGGCAAAACACCAGGGTTTCCCAGTGATTTCACTACCGGCTCATCTTCTCTGGCTAGCATCGCTGTCTAAGGAAGCATTACCTATGACAACAAAAGACTGTGACCCTGTTTTCCCAGCTGTTCCAGTGCCACTGTATCAATTACCAACAAAGCTGCTTACTGTAAAATGAACACAACAGTGGTAGAACACAAACTCTTCCTCAGCCAAGCACATATTTACCTTTGTTAGGGCCAGGTCCTTGTCCAGGGTTCAGAGGAGGGATGCGGCCTTGTGCTCCCTGCTGCCCTAGGCCTGGTATCAAGGGTGGGGGACCTGCACTTTGTCCTTCCTGAGGTGAAACATTTAAAGACAGGTGTGAGACCAGGGACAGGAGCTTCATGAATAACAACGAGTACACGCAAAAAGCTGCCCCAAGGTGCTAGAATTAAATATTTAGCTAGTGACATTAAAACCAAATTCCTCTGAAGTGGGCTGGGGAGATGGCTTGGTAGGTAAAGTGCCCTGCAAGCATGAGACTGGATAGAGTCTGAATTCTCCAAGTAATGGCAGATGGAGCAGCCCATGTCTGGGATTCCAGTATACACAATTGTGTACATAATTATGGTGTGATGCAGCTGGAGATGGGAGAGTCCCTAGATGCCCAAAGGCCAGCTAGCTTGTCAGATGCAGCAGTGATGCACTGACACACTCATGTACCCCAACAAGGTGTCATGCACACCCCTGTACTCACACAAAGCACACAGGGACATATGCACAATCAATTCTAAACTGGGGGAGGAGCTATTTACAATCAAAGGGAAAAGCACCTGTATTCTAACCTCCAAAAGGATTTACTTAAAGCCAGTCTTTTCTTGTAATGTCACACAGGAGCTTCAGAGGGAGCCAAGAGTCACAGCGGAGTGCCATGGCTCTCGCAGAGGGCAAGTTCCTCACGACGGGAATGACCTAGCCCCTACCAGGGAGGCAGCTTTAACTGTCATGCTGTGGCACAGCAACCAACCCTAAGGCTACATCAGGACAGAGCTTTTTACTGCTGCTTGTTTATTTTGTGGGATAGCAGTAAGAGGACCACTTTCAGGAGTTGGCTCTCCTATTCCACCAAGTTAAAGCAACATCTCTCTTAGTGCTGATACTATACAGTATACTATAAGCTGGTGGCCTGTGAGCAGCAGCGCTGGAATGGGATCAGAGACGTGTGCCTCTACATCTGGCTTTTTTTTTTTTAAGGTTTAATTTTATTTGTCTGATGTTTTGCCTGCATGCATGTATGTGTACTACATGTGTACCCAGTATCCATAAGTCAGAAGAGGACATCAGATTCCCTGGAACTGGATTCTCAGATATTTGTGAGCCATCATGTGGATACCTGTAACCAAACCTGAGTCTTCTGCAATAGCAACACATGTTCTTAATCATTGAGCCGTCTCTCTATGGAGCTCTGGGCGTGTGTGCGTGTGTGTGTGTGATGTGTGTGTGTGATGTGCTGTGAGCAGGAAGGTGCATATGTTTTTGTGTGCACAAGTATGCGGAGGCCTGAGGCTGATGCAAGGAATCTTCCTCAACTGCTCTTCCACCTTATTCTCTGAGTCAGGGTGTCAGTGAAACCCAGAATTCATTCTCGCTAGTCTCACCAACCAGTTTGCCTTAGAGATTTGTCTTCACCTTCCGAAGTTGAGCCACCATGTCCACCCAGTATTTGTTCTGACTTCCCACATTGTACTTGGATCAGGGCTCTTAACAAAGCAAAGCCAGAAGTGGTGACATGTGCCTTCAATTCCAGTACTTGAGAGACAGAACTCTGTGAGTTCGAGGCTAACCTGGTCTACACAATAAAACCTTGTCTCTAACAAAAATAAAAACAATGACAACAAAAGAAACAAGCAGACAAAAAGTATCTGGGCATTCTTTCATATAGAAAATACACTTAACAACTGGCCTTTGTATGAGATTAGCACAGATTCAAAGATCAATAGTAAATGTGCATGCAATGTGAAATGTAACCATTGGATTTACTGAATATGTGATGTAGTGTTCTGTAGATTTTCCAAAATTTGAAGATGTCATGAATTATGTTATTTCCACTTTATGGAATTTAGAGTTGTCATCCTAAATTGTCCTAAAACTCCACATATATGTGTGTGTGTGTGTGCGTGTGTCTAGATGCTAGATAGATATGTCTGTCTACTTCTCTGTGTAGCCCTAGCTGTCCTGGAACTTGCTTTGTAGACCAGGCTGGTCTTGAACTCACAGAAATTCACCTGCCTCTGCCTCATTAGTGGTGGAATTAAAAGTGTGCACCACCACTGCCTGGCTTTATAGCTTATTAGTTCAGTGTGTACATGCATGTGTACTACTTATTCTAGTTATTAACCATTTTTTGGTTTTATGAAAGAATAGTTTCATTTTGGAGGATTATAAAAAGAATAAGAAACTTTTACTATTATATGATGAGTGAAATTTTAGACTTGTTAGAGAAGATAGTCAAATTTACACATGAAAACCGTCATGGCACCAAAATTTCTTGATGAAAATTTGCTCCTATTCCTTATATCCTAAAATCTGACTTTCTCTACTTTGGCTGAGCTTTTTCTTTTTCTTCATTGTTTAATTCAGTGGAATCTGGGTGTTAACATAGCAGCATAAAAGATACTGATAAGAACTGTCCAGGACTAACAGCGGGAAGCACAGCAGTAGGGCTGGGGAAAATGGCTCAGTGGAAAGGAGTCTGTGCTGCACAAGTACTGAGTTAGGATCTCCAGCACCCACATTAGAAAGCTGGGTGTGGCCATACATGCATCTAGGATCCCAGTACTGTAAGGAGGAGATGAGGGCTTATGGCTGCTGGTCCATCTCTAGGTTCAGGAGAGCTTCTTCATGGGAATAATGTGAAGAGTGCTAGAACAGGACAGCTGACTGCGTGTGTGCACATACACTAACAAAGCCAAAGCCCCACATGTTTCTGGCAATATAGTACTGACAGCATTTGCTCTCTGTTTTTGAAAATAGACTCATTATGTAACCCAGGCTAGCCTTGAAAACTCAGCCCTCCTGCCTCAGCCTCCTGAGTTCTGGGTTTATAGACCATAGCTGATGACCATTTTAATTGATTGATTTTTGTGGGTGGGGCATATTCTCAATTGTACATTTGTAAAGTCCTGAGATCCAGTTCAGGTGGTCAGACTTTTACGCGCCAAGACACCGCACTGGCAGTTTTTGACTGTCAGTGTCTGTTCATGTGACTAGTTTGTGACATGTAAGTAATTTTACTATTGATCTTTGAATCAATAGTAAAATTAAAGGCGTGGTAGCACACGCCTTTAATCCCAGCACTCAGGAGACAGAGGCAAGCAGATCTCTCTGAGTTTGAGGCCAGCCTGGTCTACAGAGTGAATGTCAGGAGAAGATTCAAAGCTAGACAGAAACCCTGTCTCAAATAAATAAATAAAAAATCATCACTCATAACCAAACACTACTAAATCCATTCATGCCCGTGCTGTCTTGTGAACCCCAAACAACTTCAAACTCTCCTCGCATCATCTCTCAAGTACCAAATCAATGACTGAGTAGCAAAACTTCTTGAAGACAGAGTCTTTGAAAAATGACCAAATATTTACACAAATACCCTTCCTACAAATACTATTTTGGAGACTGGGCAGGGTGGTACACACCTTTAATCCCAGTATTTGGAGGACAGAGGTAGAGGGATCTCTGTGAGTTTGAAGTCAGCCTAGTCTACCTAAGAAGCTCCAGGCCAATCAGAGCTCTACAGTGAGACCCTGTCTCATAACATACATCCATATATATATTTTGGAGATCCTGAACTCCAGATCCTTCTGTCTCTAGCCAACATGTACCACCATGCCCAGTTTTATGCAGGACCAGAGACTGAACCCAAGATGTCACAATTGTTGGCAAAGAATTTTGTCAAATGAGCTACATCTTTAGGTTCCTGCAAATAATTTATGACAGGAGAAAACAACTTGAACAGAACTCCACGCACAAGGCCATTATTTCTGAATACTCTGGTCTGCAATCAGTTTTTCTATAAATGCGTCCACTGAAATGAAAATAGTGAGGCAGAGAGTTTACAGTATCCTTCAACACTCCCACGCCATCTTTAGAAGTGGTGCATATGCCATATACAGTAAACAGATACAAATAAATGCCATTAAAACAACAGTAACAACTGGTGGAATGGCTGAAAGGTACCTGCTACCAGGCCTTACACCCTTGATTAGATTCCTGAGGACCAAATGGCTGAAGGAGAGAATCAATTTCTTTCTTTATTTTTTTTTTCTGGTTTTATCGAGACAGGGTTTCTCTGTGGTTTTGGAGCCTATCCTGGAACTAGCTCTTGTAGACCAGGCTGGTCTTGAACTCACAGAGATCTGCCTGCCTCTGCCTCCAGAGTGCTGGGATTAAAGGCGTGCGCCACCACCGCCCAGCGAGAATCAATTTCTAATAATGGTCCTCTGACCTCCACATGCTTGCTGTGGTATGTAAGCATGTGCACACACATGCACATAAAATATATGTAATTTTAAAAACATCTTAAAGTGAAATGGACAGCCTGTTGAAGGCAGGCTGCTTATTTGCTGGCCCATGGAATAATCAGGCTAAAAACTCCACAGGAGTGGAACTGTCCACAACCTAGCACACTCCCTCCTTAGAGCCCCAACTCTCTGGAGCCCTGGCTCAAGTAACTGTATTCCACTAACAGCTGATCTGTTCTGGAAGAATCTCTGTGAAAAAGAATAAGATGTAAGAGATCTACTTAATGATGGTAAACTAGCTCTTCATCTCTGTCTCGCCACGTTCTTCCAGTCAGCCTGCCACTGCTGTAAGCCACTGCTGACACTTAAGGAGCAGGAGGGCCCAGCTCTAAGTGCTTTTCCGCACCCTTGTCAGTTCTGTACAATACAGAGTCCATTCCCATGTGATAATGTGCACAAGCTGGAAGGGAGTAATACCTGATTGAAGGGGGCCCGGGGCCCATCACCTAGCAGAGGTGTTTTCTGCTGCTGGAATGGTATTGGTCCTTGAGATGGATGTGGCCCTCTTGCCGAGTTCTGCTGTCCCTGAGGTCCAGGGGGTCCTTGCATGCCACCCTGGGGTGGAGGTCCCAAAGAGCCCTGGGGTGGCCCCTGCTGCCCTTGTGAACCTGAGGGCCCTCGAAGTTCCTGGGGAGGGCCCAACATGGATCCCTGTGGTGGAGGCCCCTGTAGGCCCCGCATCTCCTGGGGACCTCTCATTTCCTGAGGGCCATGTCCCAGTAATCCGCTTGGAGGATGAGGTCCTCTCATCTCTTGAGGTGGGTGGCCAATCATCATCCCTTGAGGAGCAGGACCCTGATTCTCCCGAGGTCCTGGAGGTCCCTGCATTCCTCTTGGATTCAGTCCCATCAGAGGTCCCTGAGACACTGGACCTTGGATTCCTTGAGACCCTGGCCCACCCTGTATCCCGTGAGGATGAGGAGGTCCTTGCATTCCTCTGGGACCAGGTGGTCCCTGCATTCCTTGAGTACCAGGAGGCCCCTGTGGGCCCATGTGGCCCTGAGGAGCAGGTGGACCTTGGGGACCAATGTGACCCTGTGGTCCAGTTGGACCCTGAGGACCCATATGACCTTGAGGACCAGAACTACCTTGAGGTCCAGGTGGCCCTTGAGGACCCAAAGGGCCATGAGGTCCAGGGTGCCTCTGCATTCCTTGGGGACCATGCATGTCTTGAGGCCGTGGCAGTCCCTGGGGAGGGCCTTGGGGTCCTTGTGGTCCCATGAATCCCTGTGGTCCCCCACCTCCTTGATGCAATGGGGGGCCTTGTGGTCCCATTTGTCCCTGGGGTCCAGGGGCTCTGAACTGGCCCTGCGGCCCCGGGGGCCCCATCTGAGCCACCAATGGCATCTGCTGAGATGGATGAGGCTGCTGAAAACCTTGAGGAATCTGAGATATTGGACCTTGTCCAGAAAAGGCCTGAGGTCCAAGGAGAGGGGTGCCAGACGAGGGTGGAGGCTGGATCTGATCAGCCTGTTTCTGTGCAAGCCTTTCAATTTTAAGTTGCTGGAAAGGGGAGAAAAAAAAAACCAATGAGTGTACTAAATAACTAAAATAAGCTAAAGCCTTCAAATAAGACTGCAGTATTGCCTTCTGACATCCACACCGTGGCACATAAATACATGTACACACACACACACACACACACACACACACACACACACACAATAAGAAAGTATCATTTGGGGGGCTGGAGAGATGGCTCAGTGGTTAAGAGCACTGACTGCACTTCCAGAGGTCCTGAGTTCAATTTCCAGCAACCACATGGTGGCTCACAGCCACCTATAATGAGATCTGGTGCCCTCTTCTGGCATGCAAGCACACATGGAAGGAATGTTGTATACATGATAAATAAATAAATCTTGAAAAAAAAAAAGAAGAAAGTGTCATTTAAAAACAACACTAGAAAGAACATCAATAAAAGGATATCAATAAAAGGTGCCGTCTCTACTTTCTTAGCTCACACACCTCTAAAAGCTGTGGGTTGGTATATTGCAATGTGGCCATTTCTTGCTCAATTTCTGCTTGTGTTTTTTTCTTTTCTTCCAATTTGATATCCTCTTTCCTGTCATTCAGTACCTCATTTGGAGCAGGAATTGGAACTTTATTTTGCATCCAGGCCTTAGAAAAAAAGAGAAAATTAAATTACATAGAAGCATGAAAATTATGATAGGCTGAAAAATTTTCTCTACTATCATCAATATACATAGCTGAACTGTCTTCACCTCTAAAGCCAATCCTTTGTGACATAAGAATAGAGTGGGCCAGGTACATTAGTAATTCAAATTACTAAAATTATGAAAGCTACAAGCTATAGTTTGGTATTCTCAAAGTTCATATGGTGAATGTTTGGTCCTCAGGTGATGACACTTTGGGGAGGAAGTGGGATTCTAGGAGGGAGGGGCTTGAAGAGTGAGGCAGTCATTGGGGTATGCCCTTGAGGCGATACTGAGATGTGGCTCCTCTCACTCTCTCTGCTCCCTGGGAAGTAGGAAGTGAGAAGCTTTATTCTGTCACATGCTTCCCATCACGTTCTCTCAGGCCACAAACAAGACACAAAGCCACACAACCTGGACCCTCTGAGACCGTGAACCAGAACAGACTTCTGCCTCAATTTCAGCGTTAACACGGATGTGTGTCACACTGACAGAAAGCTAAGTACTGTAAGATATTACAGCTATCGAGAATGCAAAACTTTGGGGCTGGAGAGATGGTTCAGTAGTTAAGAGCACTGGCTGCTCTTTCCAGAGGATCTGGGTTTAATTCCTATCACCCACATGGCAGCTCACAACTGTCTGTAATTCCAGTTCCAGAGGATCAGACACCCTCACACTGACATACATGCAGGCAAAACACCAATAAACACAGAATAAAAATAAATTTAAAAAAAGAGCATGCAAAGTTTGTTAGCTACTTGAGTAAGTTATTTGTATTAATGGAGAAGACAGACAATACAGAAGATGGTCAACACACTCTGCCTGCTGAGTCCTTCTCTTCCCTCTGACAATGTAGATGATAAAAATGAGACAATACTAAAAAGAGGCATAGAGAAGGTGGATGTCAAACTTAGTTCTTAACTTTAGAGCACAAATGGCAACTATGCCTAAAAACAAAAATACGGGAAGGGGGCAACAAAAGAGCTGGAGGAAATCATCCTGAGCACGTTAGAGGAACAGGTCACAAATCTTTTGGCACAAGGTCACTTTAGTGGCTCACCTGCTGAAACTGAGCAGGAATGGGCTTTGCATAAGGGACTTTCTTCTGAGGAACTTTTTTCTGATCCTTTTGCATCACTTCCTCCATTCCCCAATCCAAGCCTGGAATTGTCATTTCAATTTCATTTGATTCATCTTTTCCTGAAACCATAGAAAAGAACTAGTTAGTCCTTTAAACAAAACAATGTAGTCTTTTAATAAATGAACAAACTGTTGGAGACATAATTTTTAAACATTACATAGTTTGAACCATTTTTATTCACATTTCTCAATAAGCCACGTGAGCATTTCAACACCACTTATTAATAATTAATAATTAATTTACCATGAAAATAAGAGAGGTTTACAAAACTTATAAAAATGAAATGAATAAACATAACTGCCCTTACCCATCTGTTCTTGCTCCATAGCTAACTTCAGTTGTTCTGGTATTCCCATCCCCGGGATCACTGCCAGGCTATTAGGTTCCAGGTCATCTGCAAATAATATACCCATCATCAACAGAGGGCTTCATAGTGTCCCCTACAAATGATGCTTTATAAAAATAAGTAATATCACTGGGGGCAGTAGCACACCTTTAATTACAGCATTCAGAAGACAGAGGCAGCAGATCTCCATGAGTTCAAGACCAGCATAGACTATATAGCAATAGTTAAGTCAGTTAAGTTAGCCAGGAATACACAGTGAGACCATGTCTCCAAACAAAACAAAACAAAAATGCAAACAAAAAAAAGACCCAGGCAATATTGCTGGTGACTTATAAATCAATAAACTATAAAATTAAAACTAAAGCTGGGTGAGCTGATACAAGTCTTTTAATTCCAGCACCTGGGAAGCAGAAACAGGCAATCTCTGAGTCCAAGCAAAAAATTAAATTATTTGGTGGTTGGATTACTTGATATGAGGATTGAAAGGAGAGCATGAAGCACACTGGATCACTTAGTTACATCCCTTGCCCTAAACTAGTTTTGTTCGAGTCTTCTAACACTTAAGTTTATAATGGAATATCATGAGACTTCAAAGGACAAATATGCAGATCTTACCATACTCTACTCCATCTTCAGACATGCCAGGTAAAAGGTTCAGATTATATCGATCTCGCATTTTATCACCTGGCCGGTTTCGAGTCCAGAATTTGCTGATGAAATAAAAATAATGGGAGAAAGAGGAGCATGGTTTCAGTGTTTTCTCTGGGCAAAATAGTTCAAATCAAGTTTTAAAAATATTGTTCTTTGAAATATTTTAATTGTGGAAAGAGCATTTTAAATCAGAATGCAAAGCAAAACCTAAACAAGGAAAGTTAAAGTTTAACTCCATCTCTTTAGTATAATACCCTATGCCAATCACTACAAAAACAGCAGGTTAAAAGCTGTAACTCAGAGAAGGAAGAGTCAGGACAAGAAATAATATACTCAGGCTGTGTATGACAGGACACCCTGTAATCCCAGCACTCTGGAGGCAGATATAGGAAGAGTAAAAACTCAAAGTCATTTTCAGCGACACAGCAAGTTGGACTCTAACCTGGGTTAAATGACTCTAGAAGTGTAGACTAGAATCAGAGAGAGAAAACAAAAACATCAGAAACACAAAAAGAATGGTAAAAAGGGCAGAAAATTATGGGGAAAGAAAGGGTAGGAAGTAAAGAGAGAATAAAGAAGTTCAAGTGAGATCTACAAAATCTTTCACAAAAGCAAATACCAGCAATAGCTACCAACTAGCCCTGGGCCATACTGCCGCCCAGCCTGTGTCAACAGTAATGACCAGGAATATACTAGCCCTTGCTGGCATGCCATCAGAGGAACAGTGAGCGAGACAGACACTGAGAGGGCTGCAGAGCATGTGACCAGGAGAGGGTTACATTCGGGGTAGACACTCCAAAGGGACAACACTGGCTGTGGAGATTTCAAGGAGAGTGTAGTGTGGGAACCTAACGTTGAGGTTGTCACTGCACTCAAGAATACATTAAAGGCATCACCTAGTTCAGCAACAACACGGAAACAAGGGACCTGTCCGAAATCTGGCACAATGTAGCCAAAAGTAACAAGTATTTCAACAAAGACTTGAATTTTGTAGAAAGCAGCTCAAATCTGTTTGGGAAGAAAACACCCACAACAAATACAAATGCAAGCAGAATGTGAGGAAAGTTAATCTCTGTGTGCCAGAGAGAAGAGGGTACCTGGCAGGTGGAGGTGTGCAGTAGGAGGGATGTCTCAGACTGGGAACTTCCTACAGAATGCCGAGTCAAACACAGAAACACTTTTGTGGTTTTGGTTTTGCTGTTGATTTATCAAGGTCTCCCTGTGTAGCTCTGATTGGTTTGGTCCCAACTCACAGAAATACACCTGTCTTTGCCTCCTGGAGTACTGAGATTATAAGCATACCCCTACCATAGAAACTCTCATCAGCAGAGATCTAACCTTTTGAATTAGTTACTGAGACCAGCAGCTCTCTCTCCAGCTGAAGAACCAGCTACAAAAACAAAAACAAAAAACCCAAAGGGCAGGATAGGGAAAACCAGTCAATCCAGTTAGGAAAAAATATTGACTGATGTATTATTTCCCATTTCCTTTGACTTATTCATCGTGGTGAAAGAAAAATCACTTGATTCTAATTAATATGCAAATACTAATATAATAGATTAAAGGAGGCCATTTAAATACTTGCCCAATCCTAATTTCTATACAACCTGCAGTAGTTTGAACCAGGTTCAACTCAAGCCCTAGTATTTGAACACTTAGTTCAGAGCTGACAGCCCTATTTGGAAAGTGAAGGTGGTGTAGCCTTGCCAGAAGAAGCATGTCATTGGAAATAATATAGAACTTTGCATGTATGTATGTATGTATGTATGTATGTATGTATGTATGTATGTATATGTATTTCCAGTTCCCCTTCTCTGCTTCATGCTTGTAATTGAGGATGTGACCTTTTGGGCTTCCGGCTCTGGCCTTCATGCCTGTCACTTGCTGTCATGCTTCTGCCTTGCTATGATACACTCCTAACTCTCTGGAATTATAATTCAGAATAAATTCTGTCTTCCTTAAGGTGTCTTTGGTCATGGTGTTTTGTCACAGCAAGAGAAAAGTAATCAATTAACACACTATCTCAGTATCGCAGTAGCAACCCTGATATCCAGGAAAACATGGAATGAAATATTTCAAGCCTTGAAAATAAACTCCACGCCAAACTAAAGAACACACTGAGTGAATACACATCCATCACACATAGCTTTAATTGTCAATGACACAAACCGAAGTATACCTGGAAAGAAATACCTTCAAATGAAGAACTATTAGACTGGCCTGTAAACATGTCTGTGGGGCATTTTATTGATTATTAATTGATGATGTAGGAGGGAGGCCTGGCCCGTTGTCGGCAATACCATACTCTCTAAGGCCTCCTACCCAAAAGAAGCTGAACATGAACCTGAGAGCAAGGAAGTGAGCAGTGTGCTCCATGGTCTCTGCTCCCAGTTCCTCCCCAACTTTCTCAGTAACACAGTGTGACCCAGGAGCTGTCAGGTGACACAAACCCTCTCCTCTCCAAGCTGCTCTTGGTCATGGTGTTTATCACAGTGACAGAAATGCAAACACCAGGACAATGTCCAAAGTGGCTTCATCCCAGGAATGACTGAATCAACATATGCAAATCAATAAATGCAACATAATACATAAATAAAATTAAAGACAGAAGTCACATGATCATCAACAGCTGTAGAAAAGACCTATAATAAAGTTCAATATTACTTCATGATAAAAGCCCTGAAGAAAGTAGGAATAGAAGGATATATTCCTGTGCCGGGCGGTGGTGGCGCACGCCTTTAATCCCAGCACTTGGGAGGCAGAGGCAGGCGGATCTCTGTGAGTTCGAGACCAGCCTGGTCTACAGAGCTAGTTCCAGGACAGGCTCCAAAACCACAGAGAAACCCTGTCTCGAAAAACCAAAAAAAAAAAAAAAAAAAAAAAAGAAGGATATATTCCTCAATATAATAAAAAAAATTTATATGACAAATCTACAGTCAACATTATAGTAAATGGGAAAAAGCTATAAGTATTTTTCCTAAAATCTAAAATGAGACAAGGGTACTCATTTCCTCCCCTTTCATTCAAATAATGCTCAAAGTCTTAACTAGAACATAAAACAAGAGAACAAAATAAAAGTGACAGAAATAGGAAAAGAAGTCCAATTATTCCTATTGGCTGATGACATGCATATATTTAATAGATCCTGAAAGACCCCTACCTGAGAATTCTTAACCTAGATAAATACTTTAAACAAAGTAAAAGGATATGAAAGCAATCTTCAAAAATAGAACTTTCTGAGAAAGAACTCTGTAAAAATAGTTAGAACAGATTCAAAACAAAACAAACAAACAAACATGGCAGCCCATATCTATAATCCAAGTACCTGGGAGATGAGGTATCAAGATCAAAGTTTAAGGCTTCCTTGGCTACATAGTGAGCTCAAGACCAGCCTGGAATACGAGACCTTGTCTTTTAAAAGAAGAAGATGAAAACTAACAAACGAGATGAAGGACCTCTACAATGAAAACTTTAAAACACTGACAAAAGAAATTGAAGAACTTAGCAAATTGAAATACCTATGCTCGTGGGCTAATAGCATACATACTGTGATGTCAAAAATGATTCGCAGATTCACCGAGCCCCTCAAAATCCCAGTGGTTTTCTACACAATAATCAAAAGGGGGAAGGAGTTCTAAAACTCATATGAAAACAGAAATAAAAACAAACAAAACAACAATTCAAAAAAAAGGTGCCAATTATTCTTTATCAGAAAGAATAATACTGGAAGTATTACAGAATTTGATCTCAAATTATACTACAGACCCAATGTTAACAAAACTACATGGTACTGGTTCAAAAATAGACATGTAGACCTGTTGACTAGAATAGAGAACTCAGAAATAAACCAACAGGTTATATCCACTTAATTTTTTTAAAAAAGATTTACTTATTTATTTTATGTATATAAATGCTGCTCTACCTGCATGTATGACATTATGTCAGAAGAGGGCATCAGATTTGACTAGAGATGATTGTGAACCACCATGTCGTTGCTGGGAATTGAACTCAGGACCTCGGGAAGAGCAACCGGTACTCTTAACAGCTGAGCCATCTCTACAGACCCTATATTCACTTAATATTTTAACAAAGGTGCCAAAAACATACACCAGAAAAATGACAATTCAAGAAAATGTGCTGAGACGGGGTGGTGGTGGCACACGCCTTTAATACCAGCACTCTGGAGGCAGAGGCAGATGAGGTGAGTTCCAGGCCAACCTGGTCTATAGAGCTAGTTCCAGGACAGCCAGGGCAGTTACACAAAGAAATCGTGGCTCAAAAAACAAAAACAAACAAACAAACAAACAAAAAAAAAGGGAGTGCTAAAAAACTAAGTCTCTATGTTCAGTGAAGAAGAGGAACTACTAAGAACAAAGATTAGTCACACATAAGAATGAATATAAAACCCATTTATTTGCATGCCTACCGCCCCCCCCAATACTGTCTCTAAATTAATTTTAAAGATAATTTGAACTGTCTGGGGGTGGTGGCACACACCTTTAATCCCAGCCCTTAGGAGGCAGAGACAGACAGATCTCTGAGTTCAAAGCCAGCCTGGTAAATAGAGTTCCAGGATAGCCAGGGATACAAAGTGAAACTCTGTCTCAGGAAAAAAAAAATTGAACTATAAACATACACACATATATATATATATATATATATATATATATATATATATATATATATATATATATATCGTGCACTGTGATGTTTGCAATGCTGTGTTGAAAGTGACTTCAAGGAGGAATGTTTGTGAAGAGTTCTCAAATTTATATAACTATGATCAAATTTTGCATTTTTTATGTGCAAATGTGTCCTTTATCAGAGACTAGCTTGAAGTAAAAAAAGGTATATATATATATATATATATATATATATTCATATTCTACTACTCCCTGAGTACAGACATTTCTTCCTATCCTCAGGTACTTACCTGGTATGGTCATTTGAGCCTGAGCAGAGAATATGTCCAAGAGGGTGCCAAGCCAAACTCCAGATCATTCCTTCATGGGCCATCTCCATCCCACCTACTTCCTTCTCTACCCTGCAAGAACACAAATGAAAAATACCATTGAACCAAAATTACCAAGAAATCACCTAAAACAAAAAAAACATACAAACAAAAGAATATTAAAAACATCAAAAACAAAGTTATTTTTTAGTATTTAAAAAACCTATCATCTCTTATTTTGAATCTTTTCAGTGCCATGTGTTGCACTAGTTTTTCAGTAGATTCTTTCAGTCAGATATAAGAGCCATAGAAATCACGCTTCATAATTATTTCAACTAAAAAAATCTATTTTATTCTTCTATAATGATTTCTACATCCAAAAACACAAGTGCTGCCTTTTTTTACTTCAAGCTAGTCTCTGATAAAGGACACATTTGCACATAAAAAATGCAAAATTTGATCATAGTTATATAAATCTGAGAACTCTTCACAAACATTCCTCCTTGAAGTCACTTTCAACACAGCATTGCAAACATCACAGTGCACGATTTGGAGGTCAGTTCAAAACAGACTTTTTACTCTAAACTGAATGTCTTATTTTTTTTTCTTTTTAAATATTTATTTATTATGTATACAATATTCTGTCTGTATGCCTGAAGGCCAGAAGAGGGCGCCAGACCTCCCTACAGATGGTTGTGAGCCACCATGTGGTTGCCGGGAATTGAACTCAGGACCTTTGGAAGAGCAGGCAATGCTCTCAACCACTGAGCCATCTCTCCAGCCCCTAAACTGAATGTCTTAATGTGTGTGCGATGTGTTTACATATGTGTGACGTGTGTGCAGTGTGTGCACATGATGACACCCAAGGGAAGTCATAGTGAACTTTCAGGCGTCAGTCTTCCCCTTCCACCATGGGTTCCAAGAACAGAAATCAGGGTGGCTGGCCTGCACAGCAAATGCTTCACATCTGTTGAGCATCTCACTAGCCCTAGATCACACTCATCTGCATCTCTTAGTACATTATTTGTCCCAAGTCTGCCATGAAGGACCCTGTCTTCATACTTGGAGAAGTCCAAGTCACATACAATGGCCACAGGCAGATGCTTCTAGAAAACTCCAATGGAGTTGGGCTTCAAAACATGCCAGTCCCCAGCCACCAGAATTTCCCTAGCTGAGGGCTCACTCTGCTGCCGTACAATTTGGGAATGTGTGTACAGGTAAACATGGTACATACCCAACATGCCAGAATAACAAAGAACCGTCAGACCCTCCACTGGCAAAAAGCCCTTCGTGAACAGGATGCCAGGCTACAGCTGCAAATCAAAAATATCGAGAAAGATTAAATGATTACAACGTGTGATGGCTGCAAGAAGAGTCCCCAAAATGAGAAATACATCCCAGCCACAGACCTGTGGCTTCCTTCTTATGACCTCGGAACACTTGAAGCTCTTCTTTCAGGTTTCGGATATCAAAAAGCTTACAGAGATGGTCACGTGATGCTGTCAAGAGCCAATTGCCATTGAGGTTTAATTTCACTTCCATCACGGTGTTCTTGTGGGCGTGACTAGAAACAAAGCACAGAGAGCACACCACGTCAGGACGCAAAGCAGCATCACTTCATCAGCACGGTCCTTTTTGTTGAAAGCATGTGGATAACGATGGTGAAAGGTGTGGCCTGGTAGTAATAGAGTATGTGACAATAACTAGATAAGATCACATTTATTGTTTGTTTGTTTTGTTTTTCGAGACAAGTGTTCTTTTGTTTGTTTTTGTAGACCAGGCTGGCCTTGAACTCACAGAGATCCGCCTGTCTCTGCCTCCCGAGAGCTGGGGTTAAAGGCGTGCACCACCACCACCCTGCGTAAGATCACATTTAAAAACACTCGAAAACTCTTGTCAATGCCAAGTGGCATACAACTTTAATCCTAGCACTTGGGAGGCAGGGGCAAGGCAGACCTCTCTAAGTTCATGGTCAGGTTGGTCTACACAGGTTCCAGAACAGCCATGGCTACATAGAAAGGCCTTGTCTCAAAAAGGAGGAGAGAAAGAAGGAAGAAGATGGAGAAGACAAAGTGTGGAAGTAGGCACTAGTTTACAGATGATCTGAGGGTAAATTTTAATGAAAGGCAATGCTTTGTCCCAGGGCCTGCATAACATTTTATATCCCAGGGTTCATAATGTAGTGCGTATGTCATGTCTAACAGCAGCCTTGCCTTAACTAATTTGAACTGTGGATGTTTCATTTCCAATTAGGGCCAGGATAAGGCATCCATGTACACCAAAACAATACATTCATGTAACGGTAACAATTACAAATCATGCCAAGAAGAAACATAGCTACATAAGTAAGCAAGTCTCCTTCGGGGGAGGACAGAGATGGGTGGGGATAGAGAGGGAAAAAAAAAAGCAAACAGAGGGGGAAGGGAGGAGAGGAAAGGAAACGGAGGGGGTAGAGAGGGAGAGAAGGCGTAAAAGAAAACAAAGGAGAGGGAGAAAGAGAAAGGGACAGGGGAAGGAGAGAGAGAAAATGGGGAGAGAAAGAAAAGATGACAAGAAAGGGGGAAGCAAGAAAGGGGAAGAGTGTGAGAGGGAGATGGGAGGAGAGAACTGGCACAAAAATGGAGAGGCATCTTTGTATTTAGATGGAGTAAGCCAGAGAAAGCTGGGCCATGGCTAGGAAGAGGCAAAGGCACTAAAACTATAAGTGATGGAGTACTCTGAGGAAACAGAGACAACAGTAGGGACCTCATCTTCCTCTCAGTCCTGTGGGCTAACCCAGTAAAATTTAGGTTTGTAGGAGAGCAAATATCATCTTCCTTCACTAGAGATATAGAGATAAGTCATAATTAACAAAACATCCAAATACTGAAGTCCTTTGTGGCCAAACCACAGGAGAAAGTAATGCAGGCTGCCTTTGGTCCCTCTTCTTCAAGGGACAAGGCAGGGTTCCTATCACTTACAGTGTTGCAAGACTCTGCCCAGTCTTGGGATCCCAGAACTTGATAGGCTGTTGGCTATCTTTACTTCCTGAAACGACTAACCCTTTGGTTGGATGCCAGTCTACACACTTCACATCAGCACCGTGACCTGTTGGGAAACACGTCAGAACAAAATCTCATTGGTCGGATGCATTGCAAGTGGGGCTCCATTCTAAATGACAAAAGCAGGAAGTTGCTTAGCGTTGGTTGTCTAGGGGTCTGCTGGACCCAGGGTCAGCATGCCTCCGCTGCTACTGTGCTCAGTCAGCTCTCTCCTCTGGAAACTACGTGCATCCTGCTCGCCCACCTGCTGGCAGGTCAGTCAAGGCTTCTTGGAAGATGCACTGTGCAGGCTTTTCAAGCATTTAATGCTGGTTATTTCAGTTCTAAGAGTCAACCTGCTCTGTTCAGCTCAAATGTTGCTTCTTCACGACAGTCTAGGTAGTCCTAAGCCACTACCCCTTTCTAACCAGGAAGACGGTAACCATATTCCAGGTTTCTTGCTATTATTTCCTGAAGTACTTGAGGAGAAATAATATCTGACTGGTTCATATGAGATAAATATGCGTAAACAAAGAAATGCTATTAAAAATCACAGATGTGAAAAACCAGACTGAACAAGGCAAAGAAATGTTTGTGGTTTTGGAAAGGCCATACTGTACAGAGTCAAGGAGTATTTATGTAGTAATAACGTAGGTGCAGAATGAGAACTTTTCAAATAGCTCCTTCCTTCACCTGGAGCAAATCCACGACTTGAAAATGTCAAGTGAGAAAGGAAAAGGAGGAATGAACAGAGATAAAAAAAGAATCAAGGAAGGGAGAGATGGTCAAGACACTGGAAGTGATCTACAATCATCCAGAAGGCAAAGTGTATTTACCATGTACACCACATGGGTTTGAGCTCAGAGCAGTTCTCCCTGTCCCCCTCTCCCAAGGCAGGTGGGGAGGGATGCACCAAGAAAGCACATGTCCTGTGACCTCATCCCATGTTGATACAGTTTGTTTCTAAACGTTCTTGAATAAGGTTCAAGCATATTCCAAAACACCTCCCATACAGCACAGTAGTACTCAAAGAGTATAATTAACTCAATGACGTGACTCACATGTCCATAGTACTAAGTTTATTTGTTGTTGAAATCAATATGCATTATCACTGTAGGATAATTAGGTGACTGTTTGTATACCCAGGTGTAAGAGGAAAAGTGCAGATACCAACCTAAAAGGTTGATCCTTCCTTCTCCGTGTGCTTGTTTGCATTATTTCCTAACACTGAACATGTTTTATTACTGACATATGATAAGAAAGGGAAGCTCTGCAGTTATACTTTGATTATTATTAAGAAAAAGAAGTGTGGAGCAGTAAGATGGATCATTGGGTAAAGACACTTGTCACCAAGCCAGAAGTGTTCTGTCCCTGGAACCCACATGGTAGAAGGAACCAATCCCCCAAAGTTGTCTTCTGACCTCCATATATGTACCTCTTCCCAACATATAAACAGGGGTAGACACACACCATAATTTAGAATGTAATTTTTAAGAAAGTAAAAAGGACTGGTATGTCTGAGCATGGTGGTGCATGACTACAATCTCATCATTTGGGAGGTGGAGGCAGAGAGGAGCTCAGAGCCAACCTGAGCCTGTGCTACATGAGACCCTGCCTCAGAAACATTAAGGTCAGGAGCCCAGAGCAGTGGCACAAGCCTTTAATCCCAGGCAGAGGCAGGCTAGCCTGCTCTACAGAGAATCCCAGACTAAACAAGGCTACATAGTGAGATGCCATTTCAAATCAAACAAAACAGGGTCAGGGAGATGGCTCTGAGCTCAGATGCTCAGTACCCATATAAAAGCTGGGGCAGCACTATGCAACTGTAACTTTAACAGTTAGTGAGACATCCTGGAAGAATGGCTGGCCAGCGAATCAGGCCAGAGAGGTGAGGTCCAGGTTCAATTACAGACTCTGTCCCACAATATATGGTGAAAAGTGACTGAAAAGGGCTAGCCCAATGTCAACCTCTAACCTCCATATGTGCCCACACAGGCATGTGTGCCCTCCAGAAATGAGAGCACCACCACATACACAGAGACAGAAAAAAAGAATCAGGATATATGAAACCATGTGGTCCTCCTAACCTGCATGATGAGTCTAACATGCACAGGGAATATAAAATCTAGGTGCCATTTCCATCTAAAACTATAACGTACTGCTATGTATATGTATGAATTTCGAAAATCAAACAGGAATTTATGCAAAAGCAATATTGGCTCTTAACCACTGAGTCATAAGCTCTCCAGTTGCTGTTTTTAAAAACTTTTTAAAAAACCAATAATTCGCTGGGCAGTAGTAGCTCATGGCTTTAACCCAAGTGGTGCAGCAGTCAGGAGGCAGGGGCTGGTGGGTCTCTGTGAGTTCCAGGCCAATTTGGTCTATATAGTGAGTTCCAAGTCAGTCATGGCTATTTAGAGAGGAGACTCTGCCCCAAATAAATAATGAAATTAATTAATTAAAAAAATGAAGAAAAATAAAATCTAGTTGGAGAAACAAACACAAATTTACCTTCCTGTTCAGTTCTACGTGCATGACGACATCTGAAGGGTGGAGCCTGGCAGACGGGAACTACAATGGGGGAGACAACTCACCCTTTAGTCTTAACACTCTATTTCAGGCACCTATTTTGTCAGCTTTATTTTCTTTTAATTAAAAACATTTTTAGAGTATGTTTGTGTGCTGGAAGGCTCGGCTGTGTGGAAGGCAGAGGCTGGCAATAGAGGTCTGCCTCTATCACTGTCCATCTCAGTTTGTTTTTGAGCCAGGGTCTTCCTTTCAGCTACACGAGTAGAATTGTCTGCCCCCAATCCCTAGAGTGTTGGAGTTGCAGGTGCATGGCACACACACAGTTTCCAGAGTTAGGAGATCCACACCCAGGTCTTCACGTTTGCACAGCAAACACTTTACCCTCTGAGCCCTCTTCCCAGCCCCACTATAATCAGAATACAAATAAATTGGGGCTAGAGAGGCGACTCGGCATCTAAGGGCACTGGTTGCTCTTCCAGATGACCTGGATTTAATTCCCAGTAACCACGTGGTTGCTCATAACCATCTGTAGCCGCAATTCCAGGGAATCCAATGCATTCTTCTGTTCTTCATGAGCACCAGGCACGAACATGAACATAATACATAAACATGCAGGCAAAAGACATAATAATTGTAAAAATAAAAGTAACTTAAGTAACATGTGCAGCCTACTAACATTTGTGGCCTAAAAAGACACAGATGGGACGGACGGACACACAGACACACATGGTGGCAAGTATGCCTATAATCCCACCCGCAATCCCAGCACATGAAGGTTGAAGCAGAAGGGTCTTGAGTTCAAAATGAGTCTGGGGGGCCGGGCGGTGGTGGCGCACGCCTTTAATCCCAGCACTCGGGAGGCAGAGACAGGCGGATCTCTGTGAGTTCGAGACCAGCCTGGTCTACAAGAGCTAGTTCCAGGACAGGCTCCAAAACCACAGAGAAACCCTGTCTCAAAAAACCAAAAAAAAAAAAAAAAAAAAAAAAAAAAAATGAGTCTGGGTTACATACTGAGTTCCAGAAAACAAAACTAAATAAAAAATATACATCTGCTCAAAAATACATAACACGTGTATAAAAAGAGCAGACATGGAGCTGGGGATGTAGCTCAGTGATCCAGCACTAACAGGAATAACACACACAAACCCCATATACTCATAAACAAATGCCCAAGAATATGTCCTCCAAGGACAAGTCAGTAAGTTTGGAGACAAAACTTCATTATGTAAATGGAATTATCTTTAATATCCCAAATATCCAATATCTAAAATTGATTATATACCAGCATACCCAAGCATCAAATTCTATACTATGAAGTCTGGTTTTGCTTACAAAATTACTAAAAATATTGTATACAATTACTACCATATTATATGCAGAAAATTTTTGTTTAGATTTGGGTTACTAGCCCTATGATCGATCACTCATTTTACACAATAACTCAGGATCTATAGTGCTTTGTGAATAACTAATATTGAGGAACAAAAATCATTTTAAAAAGTCTACTAAGCCAGGCAGTGGTGGCACATGCCTTTAACTCCAGCACTTAGGAGACAGCTGCAGGATAGCCAGGGTTGTTACACAGAGAAACCCTATCTCGAAAAACCAAACCAAACCAAATGAAAGCAAAACAAGAAAAAAGTGTACTAAATTTACTAAGTAACAATGGATCACCTCTGGAAAGTAGGTATGAAATCACTATTATGTTGTGGTTCGTGTTTTTTTTTTTACCTATGTGTATTCATGTGTCCATGTGTGTGCATGCCATCTGTATCGGGGTGCCCACAAAGTCAGAAGGGGGTGTCAGATGCCCTGGAGCTGAGTTAATGGTGGTTGGGAACTAACCAGTGTGGTGCTGGCAACACAGAAACCCCTGAAGAGTGGCATGTCTTCTTCCCACTCAGCCATTTCTCTTGCTCCTACCATTTTTATTGTTAAATGACAGAGAGAAGAAGAAGGGAGTAAGAAAAATAAACCAGGCTGGCACAAAAGCAAGTCGATATGAAACTTATTCTTTTAATTAGTGTTTCAGTATGTTGCCCATGCTAAGTCCTCCGCCCTCAGCCTCCAGAGTTGCTGAGCGAGGTTTGATAACAACCCCTACTTGCTTCTTCAGGAGAGAGAAAACTTTCAATTTCCTGACAAAAAACATTTCAAGCAGAGTGGTGGTGGCACACACCTTTAAACCCAGTACTTGGGAACCAAAGGCAGTAGGATCTCTGAGAGTTGAGAGGCCAGCCTGGTGTACAGAATGAGTTCCAGGTACAGAATGAGTTCCAGGACAGCTGGGGTCACATAGAAAGAAACCCAATCTTGAAAAATTGGGAGGGAGGGAGGGAGGGAGGGAGGGAGGGAGGGAGGGAGGGAGGGAGGGAGGGAGGGAGGGAGGGAGGGATTCAAATAATAACATGACTTAGCAGTACTTGCCCCAAGTCTGATGACCTAGAACCCACATGGTAAAATAAAATGACTTACTCATGAAAACTGTCCTTTGCCCTCCACATGCGCGCACTCACACACAGTAAGTGAATGTGAAAAATAGCAGCAAGACTACCACAGATTTATCCTAAGAAAATAAATTAAGATTTTTTTTAAAAAATTTAAACACAGTCAGATAGAACAGCACACACCTGAAGTCCTAGTTATTTGGAAGCTGAAGCAGAAGGATCACTGAAGTCCAGAACTTCAAAGTCAGCATAATTCTGTCTCAAAAAAAGGAGACAAACCCCACAGCAAAACAAAAAGAACACTTTTAGATGACACAATAGGAAATACATTTTAGAAATAGAATAAGATTTGTCATAGTTCCCAAATTTAAATATTACCAAGATGAAAGATTTTAGAAACAAAGAAAAAGGCTCATGAAAACTAGCAACGGACTAGAGAGATGGCTCAGAAGGTGAGAGCACTTGTCAACAGCATAAGCCTGATGCCCTGAACTAAATTCCCAGCATACAGAAGAAAGAACTACCAAAAGATGTCCTACGATCTCCACATAGACTGTGGCATTCACGATAGTCTTATATATGAACATCACACACAGAAGAAGTAATGCTTGCCTAATTTAATAAAGACAAATAAAACAACATTCATGAACTTCAAATGTTATAGGGTGATTCTAAGAGTAAACCTGGTTATGTAAAGGTAGATAGATACACACTTGGGAGGCAAAGGCAGGCAGAACTCTTGAGTTCTAGGCCAGCTTAGAATTCACTACACAGTGAATTCTAGGAGAACCAGGACTATATAGAGAGATTTTGTCTAAAAATAAACAGAGAAGCAGAAAATTGAACAGGGACAGCGAAACAAGTTAAAGGTGTTCTAGTCATGTTTTCTATAGTGTGATATTGGAGTTCTGCAAATGAATAATATGGAGTAAATTTTGTGCACAGCTTTCTTGGTATAGCTTTAATATAAGCAGAAAACTGTGGTGGCTCATAGCTGTTATCCCAGCACTTGGGAGGCTGAGGTAGCAGGATCGTCAGAAAACAGTTTGGGCTATTTAGAGATTCTGGCTGGGTGGTAGTAGCACACACCTTTAATCCCAGCACTTGGGAGGCAGAGGCACACAGATCTTTTTGAGTTTGAGACCATCCTGGTCTACAGAGCGAGTGCCAGGACATGCTCCAAGGCTACACAGAGAAATCCTATCTGAAAAAAATGAAAAGAGAAAAAAGAGATTCTGTATGGGGGATGGGGGTGGGGGTGGGGTCAGGGGCATAAAACAAGGAAAGCAAAGAGAGGAAAGGACTCACCACTGAATGTTAACACTCCTGGCACCAAGTCCCACATTAGCAAAACCTATGCAGCACTGTTATGCGTTGGTCAGAGGTTCCTCTGTAACAGTGAGACAACAAACTAGTACAACTCAGAGAACACATGTGACCATACAACTCAGAGGCACCTGGCCTCGGCATGACAAATCCTCCAGGAGCAACTGTGCCCGCAGAAGCGTACGAGGCACTGTGTTCAGACAGCTTGTAGCATGTCTGAACTGACAAGGCTGAAATCACGTGCCTATGAACCAATGAAGGTTGCTTAGGGAAATCAGGATAAACTCAAATAATACAACTTTTGAAACTAAAGAGGAAATATGGGTTTTTAGTGCTGAAATTTTCTGTATATTGGACACAGTGTGAATATTTGACAAAATTCATAGAACTATATACCTAAAATGAATATTACCTTACGCAAATGTGCTACAGTAAGCCAGGCTTTAAATAAATACAGGCAGAACCAGTGAGATGGACCAGTGGGTAAATGTTCTTGCCCCAAATCCCAGGGACTCACATGGGGGAGATATCTACTCCTAACAAGCTGTCATGCTGGTTACTCCTAACAACCTCTCTACACATGCATCCAACACACTTCCCACCCTAACTAAATATATAGGCTGAAACGCCAGATGCAGTATGGTTCCAGGTAACCAAAGGAAAGTTTAATTAGTAATAATCTTTTAGGAAAAATTTGCTGGGTGGAAATTTAAAGTCACACATTACGCTTCCATGGCACTTGAAATTTCCGGCCACAGGTTCCTTCCTATTACTTTGAACTCACTTCTACTCAAAACTCAAGGGATGGCTTATAATCAACCCAGTTAACATCTTCATTTGCCCACACCGAGCTAAGCAGGCCTGTGAGCCCAGGCAAAGGAGCCTCAGTCCTCAGTAAGAAGCTCACACTTAATTTAATTTCAAGAACACATGGGAACTGACAAGATACAGCTAAAACTCATCAACTTATACAAAATCACCAGAAAAAAATATATAAATTAATAAAAAAAATGGTTTACTGACCTCAAACTTCAATTCTAAAAATCCCTCACATTATGGCTAGGGAAATGGCTCAGCCAGTAAAATACCTACCAACTCAAGCACAGGCACCTGAGTTTGAATGCTCAGCACCAATGTAAAAGTAAGAATGGTAGCATGACTGTAACCTTGTGCTGGGCAGAGACAAAGACAGCTCACTGGGCAGACAGTCTAGCCAGCTGGAGGTGATCGAGTTCAGCAAAAATCCCTGCCTAAAACAACCAAGGTGAAGAGCAATAGAGGAGGACACCAGGCATTGACCTGTCTCCTACATATGTACCTCTTACTTATTTTTTAAAAAATCATTGTATTAAACTTTATTGCTAATTATTTTTTCTTTTATTTGGTTGGATGGTTTGGGGGTTTTTGATTTGTTTTGTTTTGTTCATGGGTTTGTTTGTTTTGAGACAAAGGTCTCTCTGTGTAGACCAGGTTGGCCTTAAACTCTCAGAGATCCTCCCAATTCTGCCTCCTGAGTACTGGGACTAAAGGCATGTACCATCACATCCAGTATGATAATTTCATTTTTGAAAGAACAAAATTATTCAGAAATTATTCAACACTCTTTGTATCCCCAGACATAGAAATTAGAAAAAAAAATAGCATTTGCACTGTTAAAGGAGTTAATACTAACTTGATGTAAAGTTACTCAGGCAGCTCCCACATAGTCTAAAGAACATATGGCACTGAATAACATTTTTAGGACTAACAACTTCTTGCTGTTGGAAAGCACTTCTAAAAGTAGCAAGGTGGCACACACTTTTAATCACAGCACTCAGGAGAAAGAGGAGGCAGATCTCTGAGTCTGAGTCCAATCGTCTACAGAGTGAGTACCAGGGCTACACAGAGAAATCCTGTCTTGAAAACCAAAATAAATAAAAACACAACTTTTTTTTATTTAAAAAAAAAAGGTTAAAACACTGGACAATAATAAACTTGCCTTTAAGACACTAACGGCCTGCCACAGGTGAGCGTGAGATGGTCAGGTGGACGTGAGACGGCACAGCAGGTGAAGTACTTGCCGTGCGAGTCTGAGAACCCAAATTCCAACCTCAGATGTCACATGCTAGGAGAAGAGAACCAACTCCCACAAACTCTCCTCTGGCCTCCTCCACATAGGTCTGTCAGAGGTGAACTGTGATCCTATAGGGGACCAACAAGAGTCCCCAAGTGGAATGTGACAGACACATCCAGTCCTTCAGAGGAAGAAACCAGGCGAGAGGGTCCTGAGTCTAGGATGACTAGGACGGTCACAGTATTTATCCATTTTATTCAGATTACAACTGGACATGGAAAATATGGTGGGAGACAGGAGGTGCAATTGCAAAACTGCAATATATATATATATATATATATATATATATATAATCTATATATATACTTAAAGACTTAACCTATATGGTCTAATACATATGGAATGTGCGCACGGGCAGGCGTGCACACGCACATGGTTCTTAGGCTGAGGATGTTGCCTGCTTGGTAGGTGCGAGTGTTTGCCTAGCATGCATAAAGCATTGGCTTCGATCCTCAGCATGGCACAAAACCTGGTGTGGTCATACACACCTGTGATCCTAGCACTCAGGAGGATAAGGATTGCACGGCTGACCTGAGTTTCAGGATATGTTGCCCTCTATAAAAGGAAGGTTGCTTTAAATAATATTTAGAAGAAAAAGTTCTAAGTCTAACCAATGTTTAAGCTTTAACAGATAAGGCTAGATGTTTACACCAATGGAAACTTCTCATAGATTCCTAATACAGAGGTGTGATGTGAAGACTTGAAGCCAAAATGGCTTGATACAGAATGTCCTTGATGTTTCCCTTGTTTCCATGAAATTTACTATAACCTTTGTAACTGCATTTTCCCAGGACCTCCTCCCTTGTTCACAACCCCATTCAGATCATGCGGCCTGCCAACCCACACAGGTTAACAGCCTTGACTTAACATGGTACATAGGACCCAAGGCTTGGTAAACAGTTCGAAAACCAATTCATGTGTTTTATTTGAAGGTCAGAAGTAATGTCCATTTTCCCATTTTATTTTTCCTGCATCAGGTCATTATAGGAACAAATATTAAGAAGAATATACATGACTTACAAAAACACCAGTTTTTCTAATACAGAGAGAAAAAAGGCAAACTATGAATTCAATTACCATTTTGTACAATATTAATAGTTAAGAAACTGTCACTCAGAAATGTCTTAAACATTAACAGCAAACTCGGGCTTACTGCCAGCTGTAGAAACATAAAATGTAACATCAATTTAAGTGTAAGCAATGCCATGATCCACAGGCTAGACACTTCCAAAGACCAGAAGACTCAAGAACTGGGAAATTTAAGGAGCGGAAGTAATTGTGAACTGGTCAGTGAGTACAGGGTTTGTTCTAAGTTTATACCCTCATTTTGCAAAATCATTCTTAAGGTATCCAATAAAAGATCACCTGAGAATGACTGCGAACTGTAAGCTTGTCATCAAAATCAAATAGATTACATCAGAGACAAACTATGGAAGTCAAAGTGAATTTCAAAATGGGTACACTTCAAGGCAGGTTTTCAAAGGTACGTTCCAAGCAACATCACACAGACTCACAGGCAACGATGAAGTTTTTAAAAGGACAAGTTTGTTTGTTTGTTTTCCCTCCACACCTCAGAACTTCCGTGCTTGCAACATATATTATAAATATGCGGGGAAATCTGGTACAGTTTTTCCTCATTGCATTGTCCCATTTACCACAATACCAATTTGAGAAATTTGAAATGCTAGCTCTCTATGTTGTCTGATAAGAAAGTGGACACATTCAGACAAGGAAGAAAGAAGGGCCTTAACCATTATTTGTAATGTGTATTTATTCAAAATGAAATCAAGATATGGCAAAATGTAACGGTTTAATTAAACCTAAATACTAATGCAGAAATACTGAACAAACCTCTAACAGTTTTCAAATGTATGATGTGCAACCAATACAAAAACTCAGACCCAGTGGAATAAAAAGGGAGATATGGCACAGACCTTATAAATCCTACTTAAGTCACACTTGTATAAACAGTGAATTGGTTTCTACAGTTTTCTACTAACTGTATGTTTACATGGAAAATTCCCAATGGCAGACCTAAAGGAAACTGCTAAGAGGCTTAGAAAGTGAAGTTAGCTTATATAATTTATAAGCTAATACAATGTAACATTCTGAGCACTTCTAATATCAGAGTGAATTATTGCACATATGGAAAAATATATAATGTGAGTCCAACAAAACCATACAGGCATAAACTCTGCTCAAATCTAAATGTCAGACAGCTGCTAGTTGTGTATGTAGTGTGCAGAGAAAGTGAACAAAGGGTACAATTTCCACTCAAGCAGAGAAAAGCCTTGAGAATTTTCCAAGGAGGCTGACACAACAGGAAATATTAAGTCTTCACAACTACCACCTAACAATGCTTAGAATGCCTATTAGTCTTCTAGATTCTTCAATTACAACTGAGAAACATTTTTTTTTCTAAGACAGGGTTTCTCTGTGTAACAGTCCTAGCTGTCCGGGAGCTACCAGGCTGGCCTTGAAATCACAGAGATTCTCCTGCCTCTGTCTCCTGAGCGCTGGGATTAAAGGCGAGCGCCACCACTGCCTGGCAAGAAACATGTTTGTTTTGTCCCAACCCTTTTTTAAAAGTTAAAAACAGGTCTAAATGTGATTATAGAGAATCTTCATCAAAGATACAGAGAAAGAATGTAACAACTTAGTGTTCTTCAATGCTCTGCTCTCCCAGTGCTTAGATTAGCACCAGGGGCAGACCTAGGAGCACTCATGTTCTCATTTTCATCAGCCATTTAAGAGATATTGTCTTCCATATATGTAGAAAGCAATGTGAAGTTCTTTAGAAAAATGGTCTACTGCGGTATGTCTATGTGTGTGTGTGCGCACAGGTCAATAATATCTATAACAAACATTTCCACAGACATAACTACATCAGGATACAAAAGTCCTTATTTGAAAAGGTACAAAGATGTAAATACTAATAGAACATTTACAGGACTGATGGTGGGGCATGAGCATGCATGCCCAGAAACTTATGAATTAAAGGCAGGACAATCAGCTACATACCATGTCTGTCAGCCTGAGTTCAAAATCGGGAATAGGGAGGCGCACACACACAGATACACACACTACACTTTTCATTCCAGCATTCAGGAAGCAGAAACAGGCAGATTTCTATGAATTTGAGGACAAGGTGGTCTTTATAGAAAGTTCCAAACCAGGGCTGGAGAGATGGCTCAGAGGTTAAGAGCATTGCCTGCTCTTCCAAAGATCCTGAGTTCAATTTCCAGCAACCACATGGTGGCTCACAACCATCTGTAATGAAGTCTGGTGCCCTCTTGTGGCCTGCAGGCATACACACAGACAGAATATTGTATACATAGTAAATAAATAAATATTTAAAAAGAAAAAAGAAAGATCCAAACCAGTCATGGTGATACATGAGACCCTGATTCCAAAAAAGAAAAGAAAAAGATGGCCAGAAGTCTGGCAGTAACAAGGTTAGCACCAAGTACATGCTACTGTTCTCAGGAAGGTGAGATAGGAACAACATTTGAACTGAGAGCTTAAGGTCAGCCTGGGTAATATTTTGAGACATTTCTCTTAAAACATGGGAGAGGCAGGCGGATCTCTGTGAGTTCGAGACCAGCCTCGTCTACAAGAGCTAGTTCCAGGACAGGCTCCAAAACCACAGAGAAACCCTGTCTCGAAAAACCAAAAAAAAAAAAAAAAAAGAATTAAAACATGGGAGTAGCCAAGCAAAGCCGTCTCAATGCTGAAGTAACAATATTTACTAGCACAGGTAACCAGGGTCAAGAATAAACTGGAGGCACGACTGAAACCTCTTATAAAAGAAGAATAAGCCGGGCGGTGGTGGCGCACGCCTTTAATCCCAGCACTTGGGAGGCAGAGGCAGGCGGATCTCTGTGAGTTCGAGACCAGCCTGGTCTACAGAGCTAGTTCCAGGACAGGCTCCAAAACCACAGAGAAACCCTGTCTCGAAAAACCAAAAAAAAAAAAAAAAAAAAAAGAATAAGAACAAAATCAATTGATACTTTCAAGTTAAGTCTTCCTCCCAAAAGTAAGATAAAGAGGTGAATTGGCTCATTTTCAGTTTGTCAGAATAAAGACTACATTTATTTTTAACTGTCCTAAGTTTAGGTACATAAAAACAACACATAATCCTGGCTGGGTATTTCATTAACCTCATGGTCATCATTGCTACTCCCAGTATCAACTGTAACTAGCATTTTTTGAAATGGTATCTGCATCTCAAAGAAAAATAAGAAGAGGTGTGACAAAAAAGTCAACAAGGTCACATGAATCCTCAAATGCTAATGGAAACAGACACTGTGCAATCTCCTAAGTGTAACTTATTACCCTAATGGGAGCAGACACCTACTGTACAATGTCCTACTTTCTACCCTAAGGCTCGCTCGCTCTTTCTTTCTTTCTTTCTTTTTTTCTTTCTTTCTTTCTTTCTTAATGAAACGAGTATTTATTTACTATTTATACAGTGTTCTGCCTTCATGTATTCCTGCAGGCCAGAAGAGGGCACCAGCTCTCATTACAGATGGTTGTGAGACACCATGTGGTTGCTGGGAATTGAACTCAGGAACCTTAATAAACACACATACTGGTTAAATAACTGAACATATATACTAGAGCAGAGTGGAATCTCCCAGGAGTACTTCAGGTACTTACTGTACTCTCAAGGAGGCTAAGAATACATAGATTGTTGAGTGGAAGCTGTGTGGCATGACTTCATTCTAAAGGTGAGGTGTAGAAAAGGGACAGAACCAATAGTAATAAAGTCATAGCAACAGTATGCATTCTTGACAATGAGATCAAAACAGCACCTATGTTCTTCCCCAATAAGAACTCTCAAGTCGAATCACAAGGAAGTACCTGATAAATTCCAGTTAATGGATGGGTTACAAAATACAATGAAATCATTCAGAAATACACACTCCAAGACAATGAGGAAAATCCTGCAAGTATTAAGATGGAGAAAAAAAGCTCTGAGCTGACTGTGATGGTATAGGCCTCTAACCCCAGCACTTCCGAGGTACACAGAGGAGCACAGCAAGCCTGCTCTACACAGTGAGTTCCAGGCCATCCAATGCTACACAGTGACACCTGTCTCAGAAAACAAATAAAAAAGCTTTGCATCTAGAATTCCCAAGCATGGCATGAAATAAAAACCTTACAAACTTTTTAAGGTTTTGCTTCTTCTTTTCTCCCTCTCTCTCCACTGTAACCCAGGCTACACTGGAACAATCCTGCCTCAGCCTTGCATGTGCTGTTATTGCAGGCTTGAACTTCTTGTTCTTTATCAAATAAATACAGACAAAAATATTTATTAAGTCCAAGAGGTAGTGCAAGAATTACTTTTTTTAATTTACTTATTATGTATACAGTATTCTGTTTGCATGCCAGAAGAGGAACCTGATTGAATTAGAGATGGTGGTGAGTCACCATATGGTCCGGGAATTGAACTCAGGGCCTCTTAACATCTGGCCATCTCTCCAGCCCCAGTGCATGCCTTTACTCCCAGCACTTTAGAGACTGAGTTCAAGGCCAGCTGGATCTACATAGGGGGTTTCAGAATAGCCAGGCCTACAGAGAAACCCCGGGAAAAAAAAAAAAAAAAAAAAAGAAGAAGAAAAGGGGAGAGGGTGGATAGTATATAAAAATTTTTATTCAATGCCAACAGTGAGGACCAGGTGTAGTAGTACAAACCTTTAGTGCCAGCACTTGAGAGGCAGAGGCATGTAGATCCTTTTAAGTTTCAAGACCAGCCAGGGCTACTCAATGAGATTTGTCTAAAAACAAAACAAAATGAACTACGTGGGCTAAGAATGTTTTAGCCCAGAGGCAGATTGCTTGCCTACCAGATGAGGTCATAGGTTCAAATCCCAATAGCACAAAATAAAAAACTATTCTTTATCAAACAGACCATCTCAGCAGTATCCAGGATGAATCACGGGAATTCCTAAGTACGCCTATCAGTAATTCTCTTGCTCAGTAGAGGAGTAATTCTTGGGTACACACTTGTAGTACCAGTATTCAAAACCTAAATAAAAAAAGAGGAGCTCCAGTTTGAGTTCAGCCTGTGCTACACAGATTCTAAGTAAAAGGGAAAGGGGCCAGACAATGGCTCAGCAGTTAGGAGCACTTTAGACTGGAAAGGGCCCAGGTTGAATTCCTAGCACCCACAGCATGGTTCATAATCATCCCTAACTCCAGTTCTGAGGGGTCCAGCACCCTCTTCCAACCTCCTCCAGAATCAGGCATGTACCTAGGGCATACACACAGACAAAACATTTATACACATAAAATTCCAAAAAGTAAGTGCTTATCAAGTAAACAGAGTAACTGTAAAAGGTGGAATAATGAACTAGAGGTGCTCAGCAGTTAGAGCAATTATTGCTTTTCCAGAGGACCTGGGTCTGGTTCCCAGAACCCACATGGTAGGTCACACCTGTCAGTAACCCCCGTCTGGGGATCTGATGCCTCCTCACTCCCTCAGGCACCAGACACAGACAGTACACACATACATATAAGCAAAACACTCATACCAATAAAATAAATATAAAAATAAAAACTTTTAAAAGAATTAGAATAATTAAATAATTTGAAGTCAATAAAAGTATATTTTAATATAGTTTAATTCCAATAGGTACTTGTGTTCAGTACTCAAACGCTATACAATAGGTAATAGTCAAAAACTTAAAAAAGAGGGGCTGGAGAGATGGCTCAGCGGTTAAGAGCACTGGCTGCTCTTCCAGAGGACCTGAGTTCAATTCCCAGCACCCACATGGCAGCTCACAACTGTCTGTAACTCCAGTTCCAGGGTATCTGACTCTCACACCAATAAACATAAAATAATAAAAATAAAATTAAGTTTTAAAAAAAAACTTAAAAAAGAAAAACAAAAAACCAATCATGCTTATATAGCTCAGATGACATGGTACTAGTTATGTCCTTATTCAATTTACTGAACCTTTCGCAAGCCTTAATACTGGCACATGTAAAATGGAGAATACTATACAAATAGTAGGTTATTTCAGAAACTAAATAAAATACATGAAGCACTTAGCATCATGCTAGATTCTAAATGTTCAATAAATAAGAGTTTTTGTTTTGACTGAATCTGTCCTGAAGAAGTTCACTGTGGAACTATTTCAACAGACCTAGATATCCAAGAACTGTTGTCAATGGGTAAAGTACAGGAGGCAGAAAATGACCTGAGGGTTCTTTCCCAAAAGAAATCCCTTAAATTTTGTTTTCAAATGATCCCTGAAAACAATAACATTAGTAATTCTCAACATCCCAGCCTACACAAGCAAGCCTTGGTTTGGGATTAAAGGCATGCGCCACCACCGCCCAGCATGAGTCTTTAATTAATCACTTACCTCTAAATCTTCCAATATGGAGAACCTTAAACCTAACTATTTAAGTTAGTGTTGGGGGATAGCTCAGTGGTGGAGTGTCTGCTATGTACTGAGTATGAGAAACCCAGATTAAAATCTACACACATGCCAGGCATTGATGGTGCACACCTGAATTCCAGCACTCAGGACAAAGAGGCAGGTAGATCTCTGTTGAGTTCGAGGTCAACCTGGTCTACAGAGTGAGTTCCAATCCAAGACAGTCAAGGCTACAACAGAGAAACCCTGTCTCAAAATAAATCATTTAAGAAAGAAAAGGAGGGAGGGAGGGAGGGAGGGAGGGAGGGAGGGAGGGAGGGGGAGAGAGAGAGAGAGAGAGAGAGAGAGAGAGAGAGAGAGAGAGAGAGAGAGAGAGAGAGAGAGAGAGAAATGGAGAACTGAGCTTGGTGTAGTGGCATATGCCTGTAGTTCCAGCTACATGGAAGGTTCAAACAGGAGGATCACTTGCATTTGGAAGTTCTGACTGTAGTGTACTATGTCAATCAGGTGTCAGCACTAACTTTGGAATCAGCACAATAACTCAGAAGTGAAGAACACCCAGGTTGCCTAACGAAGAACAAGCCCAGGACAAGAAACAGAAAAATAAGCCAGACATATTGATATATGCCTTTAATCCCAGCATCTGGAAAGCTGATATATCTCCATGAGTTTGAAGCTAGCCTGGTCTACATATAGTTCCAGGACAACCAGAGCTACTTAAAAAGACCCTGCCTTCAAAAACAACAATATATTAAAAAAAAAAAAAAAAAAAAAAACAAACATAAAAACAAAAACATAAAAAAAAAGGCAGGGAGAATATTATGCAAGATGCTAGAAACTGAAAGAAATGGAATCAAGATCTCAATGCAAAGTGAACTAACAGCAGACACAAGCAATATTCTCAGTTACAGTCAATGGTCAGAAAGATGACTCAGTGAGTGGATAAAGTACATGCCTCTAAGCCTGACAATTTGAGCTCAGACGCACATGGCGGAAGAACAAAACCAACTCCTCCAAGGTATCCTCCGACCTTCGCATATGCACCAGAAACACAGACACACAGAAACACACACACAATAAATGTAAACACAAGTAAATATGTATCAAAGGCTCTGTGTTCAGTGGCAGTCCAATGACAAGGGCTGAGGTATAGCACAGAATTCTCCATAGGGTACCCTGTCCAGGAAGCCATTCCTGATTTCATTTCAAGTTTAATAGAACAGCTATCTGATGTGGGAGTCTTCTGTTTTGTGTTGATTTCATTGGTTAAATAAAGAAACTGCCTTGGCCTTTTAATAGGACAGAAAATTAGGTAGGCGGAGTAAACAGAACAAAATGCTGGGAAAAAGAAGCCGAGTAAGGCAGTCGCTATGATTCTCCCACTCCAGACAGACGCAAGTTAAGATCTTTCCTGGTAAGCCAGCTTGTGGTGCTACACAAAATACTAAAAATGGGTTAGATCAATATGTAAGAGCTAGCCAATAAGAGGCTGGAGCTAATGGGCCAAGCAGTGTTTAAAAGAATACAGTTTCCGTGTAATTATTTCGGGGCATAAACTAGCCAATGCGGGAGCTGGGGTAGCCGGAACGCAGCCCCGCCGTTCCTCATACTACAGCTATCTTTGGCTATTGCCAGACAACTGTTTTCTTAGCAAAGTTAAGAGTAAACTGGAAAAATACAAAAGAATAAATAAGGTAGCATAAAGTTTATAAAAATGCCGTAATATGGACCATGATGAACGGAAAGGGGAATGAAGAAAAGAGAAAAAAAAAAGCAGTTGAAATTTAGCCTAATAATAAACTAAAGCAATTCCACATCAGACTATAACACACTTTCCTCACTACACATATATCACAATGAAGTCTAACCTCCAGGAAACAGTGGACCTAACTCCAAAAGAAAGACAAGATAACTTATCAATTTTATCAGTCAAAAGAAGCTACTATCCAAATATAGGATCAACTGAGGATTTACAAGTTTGAGAAAGGTTGAGCAGAAAGAGCAAAAGGAAAAGGCTAAGTGGCTCTAAGAAGAATAAATGGAAATATTAGAAGTAGTCAAACAACATATGCTTCAAGAGTTTCAAGAGATTTTAGTCACTAAAAGCAAACTTACTGAGCTGAGGGGTGGCTCAGTGGTAGACTAGCTGCCTAGCTCAAAGTCCTGAGTACATTCACAAAAAGATAGAAAAAAGGAGGAGGTAATAAGAGACCTGGCAGAGAAAAATAAAACAGACCACTAAGAAAAATGAAACTTAGAAAACTAAAAATTGCCAGATGTGTTGAGTAACAGACTCAACATCTGTCTGCTAAGAATTCCATAATATACAGAAAAAAAGGAAACAAGAAAAAATACTCAAATGAAATAAAGATCACCAATTTTAAATGAGTCCAAAAAGCTGAAGTTTAGAGTATTTTCGTCTAAACAAAGAAAAATGGTGACTAAAAGGGCACAGACAGCTGGCTGGAGAGATGTGTGGTGCTTAACAGGATCTGTTGCTCTTCCAGGATTAGAACTCAGCTCCCAGAACCCATTAGCTGGCCAGCTCACTCCACCTGTAACTGCAGCTCCAAGGGACCTAATACCCTCTCTGGCTTCCAAGGGTGCGCACGCGCGCGCACACACACACACACACACACACACACACACACACACGTATTTTTATCAAAGTGTGTCCAAATGTCGAAGAAAGACCTATTTTACATACTAAGTACTAGGCCAGCTAGAATTACAGTGAGATTCTGTCTCAAAAATAAAGGGGCTAGGGGGACAAAGTAGCATCTAACTTCTTGTCAGGAAAACTGCTAATTTTCTGAGGGAACCTGGCATGGTGATTAAGCCTGTAACACCAGCATTTGGAAGGCAGAGACAGGCAGAACTGGATCTCTGAATCCCAGGCCAGCATTGTCTGAACAGCCAGCCAGCTGAGGCCAGTCAGGCCATTAAGACATGAGACTGTCTTAACAAACAAACATTATATTAAATTCTCAAATAAAAACATTTCTTGGCCGGGCGGTGGTGGCGCACGCCTTTAATCCCAGCACTTGGGAGGCAGAGGCAGGCGGATCTCTGTGAGTTCGAGACCAGCCTGGTCTACAAGAGCTAGTTCCAGGACAGGCTCCAAAACAACAGAGAAACCCTGTCTCGAAAAACCAAAAAAAAAAAACTGTAAAACATTTCTTAAAAAATTTTAAATTCCTAGACAGGCAGTGATGACACATGTCTTCTTTAATGCCAACACTTGGGAGGCAGAAGTAGGTGGATCTCTATGAGTTCAGGGGCAGAGCCTGATCTACATAACTAGTTCTAGGACAGTCAGGACTACACAGAGAAACTTTGTCTCAAGGAAAAAAAAATTTTAAAAAAATTAATTTATGAGGGAAAAGTTATACCCTACTGGAGAGATGAGGCTAGCCAGGGCTACATATGCGGCTGCTGTCTCAACAAACAAACAAAAATACTATTAAATTTTCAAAGAACAAAAACATTTTTAAAAAATTTAAAATATTTTGAGGGAAAAGCTCTTTTTACACCCTACTGGAGAGGCGGCTGAGCAGTTAAGGACACTGGCTGTTCTTCACAGGATCTGGATTTGATTCCCAGCACTGGCAATGGTGACTCACATTGTCTAAGTCCAGCTCCAGTAGATCCAACACCTTCTTCTGACCTCCTTGAGCACCAGGAACCCATGTGGTACACAGGCGTACATGAAGGCAAAGCACTCATTTACATTAAAATAAAAAATAACTAAAATAATTTTAAGTAAGATAAAATTTATTTGCTCAAAATGCAAAACTAAAAATCTAAAATTTGAGGCTGGAGAGATAGGTCAGCAATGAAGAGCACTGGCTGCTCTTGCAGAGTATTCAAGGTTGTTCCTGGGCATCCATCTGGTGGCTTACAAAGGGTCATAACTCCAGTTCCAGTGAATCCAGTGGACCCTCTTCTGGCCTCCACAGGCATCAGGGCCACACACAACACACAGTGTACTTAACACACATGCAGACAAAACACTCAAACATACAAAATAAAAGTAAATATTAAATTAAAAAAAAAACAAAAAAAACCAAAATTTGCAGAGATGGAAGTTTTAATGACATTTAGATAAATAACTAGAATGTGTGAAAAAAACTAAGGATTAGTTAATTATGACATTCTCAATAGCTCATAAAATGTAAGAGTTAAGAAAAAAATTATCACACGTTAGCAAGAAGGCTCGGTGGGTAAAGGCATTTGCTGTGGAAATTTAACAACCCTGTTTTTTGTTTTTCAAGACAAGGTTTCTCTGTAGCTTTGGAGCCTGTCCTGGAACTAGCTCTTATAGACCAGGCTAACCTCGAACTCACAGAGATCCACCTGTCTCTGCCTCCTGATTGCTAGGATTAAAGGCATGCGCCTGGCGACTAGTTTTTTTTTTTTAGATTTGTGTAGAAATTCTAGTAAGGTATACAACAAAGTCAGACACTGCTGACCACAATCCTGGCACTTGTTGGTGGAGGCAGGATAAAAAGAAGTTCAAGGTCATCCTCCACTACCTTCAAGTTTGAGGCCAGACTGAACAGTGCAATATTCTTGATTAAAAGAAGAAAAAAAAGCATGGGAGAGGGGGGAAGGCGCAAACTATTAACAAAATCGTGCTTACCTTGGATATGAGACTGAAAGGGGACCCGCAGGACTGACATATCATACTATATAACTTCCATTTTAAATTTTATTTTTCTCTCTCTCTTTTTTTTTTTTTTTTTTTTGGTAGGGTTTCCCTGTGTAGCTCTTGGCTTTTCTTAAGCTTGCACTGTAGACCAGGCTGGCCTCGAACTCATCTGCCTGCCCCTGCTTCCCAGTGCTGGGACTAAAAGTGTTTTCCACCACCATCAGGATGTATTAAATTTTCAATGAGTACTTAACTACTTTTATTAAAAAAAAAAAAAAAAAAAAAATTGGAAATTTTAGGAGAATCATTTCTACATTAACTCCAGCCAGTTCTTTTCTAGCTCTCCACCCTTTTCTCTCCAAATACGGGTGTGTTTGAATGGATCTTACAAACTCTCCAATTCTAACTTCCATTAGATGAATAAACAAGAGTACATTTGTTACCATGCAAGCCTGTAGGGGAAAATGCGCCTTAGTACTGCACTTTGTCTTCAGCCAGGTTGGCGAGGAAATGGTGCAGCTCATAAAATCAAATTACATGTGCTAATACAGAGGTCAGCAATGTTATGTCTGCTGGTACTGTTATCACCTGTGATTTTCCCAACCTTACTGGAGACAAGACATGTCAACACCAAAGCAGATCCACTTAACCATGTCAAATAAAACTTCCAACAACATATACCAAAAGCAGGCACAAATGATATGCTTGGTGTTTCCTCAAGAGTATATCTATATAACCAGAGATTATGCATCTTTTATGAGGTAAGCACGCAGAAATCACGTGATCAATGTGTCCCTGTGGAAGAACGCAGGTTAACCAGGTATGTGTAACAGGTCTGCCTCTGTCTGGGGACCTGTGTAGTGTCAGAATGTGTAATAGTGTGGGTCCAGTTTCTGGACTGAACTTAGCCTCAGTCATCACAGGGAACATGAAACCAAAGTCAAAGCAGTGGGCAGCAGGAAGGCCTCACGCTCTCTTCTGTCTTTAAGGAATGTTTTCTGGGGCTTGGAGAGATGATGGTTCAGAGGTTAAGAGCACTAACTGCTCCTGCAGAGGACCCAAGTTTAGTTCTCAGCACTCACAGCAGGCAGCGCACAACTGCCTGGAACTCCAGACCCAGGAGATTCGATGGCCTCTGTGACAGCCTCTGCTGGCACCTGCGTGCACGTGATACCTATAAACTCATGTAGGCACACATACACAAAAATAAATAAAACTTTGGAAAAAAATGTTTCCTTTCACTGAACAGTCTTAGGGACACCAACAAGAAAAAAAAGCAAATGGTGGAGAAAAAGGTTAGAAGGCAACAAAAGTTCTAATTCACAAATATTCATAATGGAGGATTTGAATCTTGTTTGAGTTCTTGTTTTTATTAAAAGAGGACCTCACTCTGCAGCCCAATGTGGCCTAGAACTGGCTATGTAGCCCTAGCTGGCAAACTCGTAGTGTCCTATGTCACCCTCGCAAGTGCTGGGACTATAGGCACGCATCACAGCCAACACACCAACTCAAGTATTTGATTTTGACTCTAATTAAAATGACTATTAAAAATGTTCAGAATAAGGCCCAATCATGTGAGCAAAGGCCTTACCGCACAGGCCTGACCCACTGAATCAGAGCCCTGGATCCTAAAGGGAAGGAGATCTGACTCCCAAAATTGCCCATTAACCTCCCCAAACACATGTACACACACCGGGGGGGGGGGGGGGGGGGGTGGATCACTTCTTTTAGCGTTCAAAATAAGGGATGGATGGCAATAAAATTTTATTGGTAGAATAAATGCTGGATTCAATTTGTGGCACTGAATAAACTGGAAGCTCAAGATCATCCTGATACGTAGTGAGTGTGGGGGTAGCCTGGGATTTATGAAACCCTGCCTTTAAAAAAAAGTCCAAAATAAACAATTCATATTTCAAGATATTATAAACCTACTAAAACACATCAATGTAAAGAACATTCTGCTAAAAAAACTATGTAGTAAAGCTCAGAATAATATCTCAATAACAAGAATTTATCTACCTAGAAATTTAAAACATAACTAATGGGTCAGGAAAGACTTTAAAAAATAAGTATTCAAAAAAAAAAATGTGGGAATACACACCCATAATGAGGCAGGGGAACCAACACAAAGCTAGTCTGAACTACATTGTTACACTGTCTCCCAGACAAACAAACGCCAGTAGATAAACACATTAAAAATAAACTTAGAGATGGAAAACATAGGGAGTGAATTCCCTTGAGTAAGCCCGTAATTCTGACAAGAGGGCAAAGGTATGATGAGGATTAACATAAAAGAAAGGTTTTTAAAGAGCTAGGAGGTGGTGGCGCACATCTTTTAACCCAGCACTCAGGAAGCAGAGACAGGCAGATCTCTATAAATTCGAGGCCAGTCTAGTCTACAGAGCTAGTTTCAGGACAGATAGGTCTACACAAAGAAACTCTTGTCTTGAAAAACAAAACCAAAGAAGAAAGGTTTTTCAAAGCCTTGAATGATAGCACATATCTTTAGTCACAACACTTGAGACAGAGGCAGGCAGATCTCTAGCCAAGACTATATCATCAGACATTTCTCAAAAAACAAAACAAAAACATAAAAATGTCATGTTATAGATATATGCATGTGGCTTACATACAGTTAGCATTATCAATGATACATCTAGCCGGGCGGTGGTGGCGCACGCCTTTAATCCCAGCACTCGGGAGGCAGAGGCAGGCGGATCTCTGTGAGTTCGAGACCAGCCTGGTCTACAAGAGCTAGTTCCAGGATAGGCTCCAAAACCACAGAGAAACCCTGTCTCGAAAAACCAAAAAAAAAAAAAAAAAAGAAATGATACATCTAAATGTGAGAATCACTACTAAAAATAATAGTATAATCACATGCTATCCTAACTCTCAACTCAGTATTTTTCCCTAAACAAATCTTTTACTGCCTCCTAATCAATTCCAACCTCCTCTTAAATCAGCTAAAATGTATGTTCTTTTCCACACATGCTATGTCTTTTAGTATCTTCCGTTGGTATATTTGACAAAAGCAACACACATGTGCTTTGCCCTACACTGTGCGCAGTGCTTTCTGTGAATGTCTGTGACGCTCAGAACAACCTGGTGATCAAAGTACTACTAGCCATGACTTAGATGGAGAGACACACACTGAGAAGACTACCCTACTAGCAAAGTCAGGGTTGTTGGCCATAGCTGGACAAAGAAAGAGCTAAGAGCTCAGGAGATGATTCGGTGGTTAAAATAACTGCTACAGAACCCATATAGATGCCAAGGGAGTGTAGTGGCCCGCCTGGAATCCCAGTGCTTAGAAGGCAGAGATGGGGCTCACCAGGGAAAGCTAGACTGGCTGACCAGAACAGCAAAACAGACAAGCTCTGTATTCAACCGAGACCCTACCTCAATAAATGAAGCAGAGAGCAATCAAGAAAGGCTACTGACAGGAACCTTAGGCCTTCATTGCATGTGCACTTGCACACAAGAATATACCCACAAAAGTGTACATGTATGCATGAACACACTCTACAAACCCATACAACACATGTTCTAAAAAAGAGCCAAGATTACCATAACAAAAAATCAAGGACCTAAAATTCTGGAGCTGCCAGAAGAAAGAAGCCCAACCACTAAAAACAGCAATTACATTTTTTGTTTGTTTTTCTGTTAACATCTTTAATGACATTTATTTATTTGGTAAAAGGGCACACACATACAATTAAATGTACAAGGAAGTCAGAGGACAATTTCGGGAGTTTGTTTCTTCATCATCTGGATCTTGAAAATCAAACTAAGGTTGACATCAAGTTTGGCAAAAACATTTACCTGTTGAGCTATCTTGTCAGCTCTGTTGCTGTATAGTTTATTCCTCTTTATTTAATTAATTTATTTTTTCCCATACCTTACGGAAAAGGTTTGTTTTCCATACCTTATCCTCCTGTTCCAAAGAAACAGACAGAATAGGAGCAAACTTGCTTTCATCTGTTATTGAAAGGATATAAACTAGAGTTTTTGTCTGATTTTTTTTTGAAACAGGATCTAGCCTCAGCCTCACAAGTACAGAGATTAAAAGAACGCACTGCCACACAGAAGACAATACAAATCCACTCACACATACACACACCCCTACACCTAAAATGGACTGCAGGCATAATTCAGTGGTACATTTATCTATCATGTGCAAGGCTCTGGATTGTTCCTCCAGCGCTATAAAACAAAAACCTAACTTCAACTAATCTTTTTGTGTGAAAGAATGTTGTTCTGAAAGCTTTAATACCATCAGGCATGGTGACTCAATTAACTGTAGTCACATACAAGAAAGGCAGAAGCAGATGCTGGGCAGTGGTGGTGCACGCCTTTAATTTCAGTACTCGGGAGGCAAAGGCAGGAGACTGGATCTCTGTGAATTTGAGGCCAGCCTGGTCTACAAGTTCAGGACAGGCTCCAAAGTTACAGAAACAACCAAAAAGAAAAAAGAAAAAAAAAAAAAAAAAGACAGAAGCAGAAAGTTCATTAACTAAGGCTAGCCTAAGTTACTTTACAAATTTCAGGCTGGTCTAAAGTTTTACATTCTTAAGTTTGTTTCATATAAATTTTACTATCCTTCTGTATAGTAAAACCAAATTCTTTTGTTTCTAAGATTTGGAGAACAAATCTTCTATGGAAACATCATCATCATATATAAGGAGTGTTACTTCTTGAAGGGTGGAGGTTGGGGAGATACCTTAGTTGGCCTGGAACACAGATCCACATGCTTCTGCCTCCTGAGTGCTGGGATTAAAAGTGTTTGCTACCATGCCCCATTTTCTGTTGTTTCTCAAAGAAATGTGTCTTGCTTTTTCCACTGTGCTATAGATGACACTAACCAGATGTATTTATTTATTTTTATTTTTTTTTAATTTTAATTTATTTTTAATTTTTTTAAATAAATATTGATCAAGCCTTATCAATAAACAACATTTCTGGATTTAAAATTTACTCAAATTTTACTTAATTATAAGAGAATTGAGGTGTAAGGCACTGGGAAGATGACTCAGTCAGTGAAGCATTTGCTAGCTAAACAGCAAGAAGACCCAAGTTCACCTCAGAACCCATGGTGGGGGTGGGGGGTGCTTATAGGGCTGGAGAGATGGCTCAGTCAATGTAGGTCAACTATGCAATTCTGAGGACCTAAGTTCACCTCGGAATCCATAGGGGTAGGATGGGAGGTGGAGTAGAGTATGCTTGTAAGGCTGAAAAGATGGCTCAGCTGTTAAAGGCACTGGCTGTTCTTTCTGAGGTGCCTAATTCAAGTCCCAGTAACCATATGGCAACTGTCTGTAATTCCCAGTCACATGACCTGGTCATGAATCAGGCATGCGCATGGCACACAAAACTACATGCAGGCAAACGTTTATACACATTCTTAAAATTTTTATTTATTTATTCATTTTTGAAATATTCTTGTAAGCCTAGTACTGTGGGGGTTTGCTGGTAGACCAGTCTAGCCTATTACAATCCCGAAGCCTCAACGAGAGACCCTGTCTCAACAACAACAACAACAAAAAGCAGATGGCTACCAAGGAACAATACCCAAGGATGACTTCCGGCCTCCAAACATACACGAGAACATGTACATACACACACCCACAAATGCTTACGTAAAGAATTCAGTATTGAAGAGCGTATCCTCAGCTGGGTAAGGTGGCACATGTCTTTAATCCTTGCACTCTGGAGGGAGAGGCAAGAGGGATCTCTGAGTTTGAAGCCAGCCTGGTCCATACAGTGAGCTCCAAGAAAGTCAGGGCTACATCATGACCCTGTCACAAAAGTCCAAAAACAAGAAGAAAACACACACAAAGAATATCCTTGGTTTATCAAAAAAATATGGAAGAGACCAATCTTGGAGTTTACTAAATGACAAACGTTCTTTCAAAACCTTCCATGTTTTAAAGGTATCACCAGATTTATATGAATGATCAATACAAATGGTGGTTATAAATTACCATTTTTGAGGGCTGGAGAGGTAGCTCAGCGGTTTAGAGAACTGACTGCTCTTCCAGCACTCGCATGGCAGTCCATAACTCACTGTCTGTACCACCCTCACACAGACATACATTGCAGGAAAAACACAATGCACACAAATAGAAATAAGAAAGTATAAAGGGGGGAAGGAATTACCACTTTTTTTAATTGTTTTGTTTTGAGACAGAGTTTCACTGTATAGCCATGGCTGTCCTGGAACTCACTCAGTAGACCAGGCTGGCCTATAACACACAGAGATCCACCAATCTCTGCTGGGATTAAAGGTGTACAGCACCCTTTCCTGGCTTAAAATTATTTTTTTATTAACACAAAAATTACCTAATCATATAGAAAGTCTCCTATCATACAGTTAGAAGCACATGCTGCTTTTCCAGAAGAGCCAGGTTTTATTCCCAGCACCCACAGGGCAGCTCATAATTGCCTGGGTAGCAAGTTGGGATGAGAAATGGCCCCCATAGGTTCTGGTCTGAATGCTTGGTCCACAGCTGGTGGAAGGGCGTTGAAAAGGATTAGAGGTGTGGCCTTCAATCCCAACACTTGGGAGGCAGAGGTAGGCAGAGGCTGAGTTTGAGTCCAGCCTTGTCGACAGGATAGCAAGGCTAACCAAAGAAATTGCTGGAAATGGGAACGCTGGGTTGGTTGGAGGAGACGGGCTTTGAGGTTTTAAAAGCCCAGGCCAGGCCCAGTTCCACCATGCCCCCACATATACACCCTCTACTCCAAACAGCCAATAAGATGTAGCTCTCAGCTACTACTCGAGTGTCATGCTTCTACCATGGTAGTTCACGGACTCACAAGTTCCCAACTAAACAAATGTTTTCTTTTATAAGTTGGCTTGGTCATGACATCTCATCACAGCAATAGAAATGTAACTAAGAGAGCTTGTAATTCCAGTTCCAGAAGATATGACACCCTCTTTC